>NW_025794623.1:26741-314045 GCF_021613505.1 Equus quagga | reverse complement strand
TGGATTAGTGAATAAATCATTCCGAATGCTAATATTTAATTAAATTTTAATCTTTAATAAATATTTATGCATTCATTCATTATTTTATTCAACAAATGTAATGCAATGCATAGATTCCCAGATTCCCAATGAGGTGATCCATAAGAAGTGCTTTGACCATTTGAAACATATAACTTTCAGTGACTTACAGGAAATTGTCAAAAGTCTACTAATATTTAATGTAGTAATTTGGCTTGTGCACAGATATTTAGAATGAGATATTATATAAAATCATGTTAATTAGAAACACTGTTTTTGCTACTCTCAATCTTTATCATCACTACTAGCACTGTTTGATTCCATCAACACAGTTTTCTGGAGCATATCACTTCATTTCCTCTACATTGTTTAAGGAGCAGTAGTTTTGGAATCTCTACGTGACTTAGTCACTGGAAGTTTTATTCCAAGCCACAAAATGTATGACAATTGAAAATATATGACGACCAAAAAAATTTATCTGGTAGATGAATATTTTGATTTCTACTTGTTTTTAAAACAATTTTTAAAATGCCTTTTTATAATACATCTAACACTTAAGTTGTTAAGTCAAAACCCCACAAAATATTATTAACTCATTAAAATTCCTTGCTTCCTTATTTGTCCATTATATGAGGTTACTTCTGTAGATATCCCAAAGTATGGATGCGGCTCTTTCTAACATGTCTTTCCAAAACACTTCCTAGTGGTTTAAAAAAATGAAAGTGAGAAAGCTTTGCTTAATATGAGGTCTTGAATGAAAGATTATATAAAAAATGCCCTGTATCTGGGACATTTGTTGGGCATTTATTGGGTGCCTACCATGAATCAGCAATGAGCTAGGTCCTGGGGATTCAAAGATGACCAAGACAGGCCCAGTCCGTACTCCTGACTTCTTGACTTCCCTCTCACCGTGTCCTCACACCAGTCCTGTAGGTCTGATGGGTGGCTGATCCTACTATCTGGTGCCAACCTTTGGCTCTCCTCCTCAGCTCTGCTCTGTGCTTGACCTTTGGACTGCATCTGTCTCCAGCATGCCAGGCAACCTCCTGACCCAGTTAAGACCCACCTCCTTATTCCTTCCACATCATGTGGACACATGATTGGCTTCCTTCCTTCCTGGGTTTGTCCAGACTCTAGCAAAAGAGACTGAGATCTTCATGAAGGAAGATTTCATGAAATTTTGTGACTGGTTAGGTATGAGGCCAAGACAGAGGAAAATGAAAAGTATCTGCCAGGAGCATTATAGCATTGTTGATAAGAAGAAAGAAGGAATTAGGAGGGCTGCCTATGGGGGGATGACAAAGAATATGTATGGGGCATGCTAGGTTGGAGATGGTGAATTGCTTGGGCAATTAGGGATTCAGGAAAAGATAAGGCCCTGGCTGAAGTAGAAGATCTGGAAGTCAACTACTACAAGGCAAAACTTAAGCCATGGTTGAAAGTGAATGTGAGAAATGACAAATTTTAAAGAGAAAAAAGCAGTGGGCTTGGGAAAGAATTTTAGGCCCCACTGCTTTAAGGGCACTCCAGAGGAAGAAGCATGAGTGAAGGGGACGCAGTGTGGGTAATTTCAGAAACCTGATTTAGCCTGCTCACAAATTAACTCCTTTGGCTGACTTAGAGGATGGCTGAGTTCTGTGGGTGCATGTAAAGAGATAAACTTCCAGGACATTCAAAGCTATCCTGTGAGGATCAGCAGGTTTTCCCTTCTTCTTTCCCTGGACCCATAAACATTTCTGAACTCCATATGTGGCCAAATCAAGCAGAGCGTTTCCCTTGAAACCCATGGGAACTTGCCGGCTGAATTGGCTCTGAGGCAAACATGCACTGTACATAAAAGACTGTTTACCTAGATGCAAATAAAACCTTCAGTTGTGTGCACAGGCTGGGCCTGTGTAACTTTTTTTTTTGCCCATGTGACTTGTTCTGGAAAATAGTTATAATGCAAAGGAGAAATTTTTAACAATGTCCATGGCTCCAAACCAATATCAACTTTAGTCTCTCTCATATAACTTTATTTATTTTTAATTTAATTTAACTTAATTTTATTTGAAAGAGAGAAAATAAGATACCCTCATAGAGAACAAAGTTATCTGGATATATACAGGCCTTTCTTAATAGATGGAAAGCGATTCATTTACTATATTCCTTTATGGAAAATTGAAGTCAGTGACACCTTGTGGGAAAGAATTCTTAATCTGGGGTTGGACAGTTATTTTGAAATATGAGATTTGTCCTATCAAAGTAAAAGAAGTACAAAATTTTGCTTAATAAATTTGCTAGCCAAGGTTGACACAACATGATAATCTGTAATGCACTTTCTTTGTTCTACCTCTCAGCAATACACTTCTCTATGGTCTAGCTTTTCTTTGATAGCCTTGAAAATAAACAGATCCTGAGTCCCCTTGCCCAGAGTGCCAGGTCATTCGGGACACGGACACCCTGGGGTTTGTTTACTTCCTGCATTCCTGTCACGTCAGGAAATAAACAGGGTGTTGGGGCATGCTGAGAGGACCCAACTTTACAGATGATTGCTCTTTCATTCAAATTAGCAGGTCTTTTATTGGCTGCCTATTTTGTACTGTCCAAGGCTAATATTACAGGGGATATGAAATCAATAAATACAGTGCCTTTCTCGCAGAATTGATAGTGCAATGGTGTAATGTGTGTTGGAGGGGAGCAAGCATAAATGACCGTAACTTAGAGCAAAAAGTAAATGTCATAATGGTGATGCAAATGAAGGGAACATATCACATTGGGTGATCAGGAGTGGCTTTCTGGAGGAGAAGGAATTTGAGCCCAGTCTTGATGGGAAGTAGAACATAATGGTGGAGAGTGTTTATGCAAGAGTGAGACTTCCTGGGTTCAAATCCTGGTACTTTCATCTACTGACTATATGACAATGTGCAAGTCACTTAATTTCTCTTGCCCTCAATTGCCTCAAGTGTAAAATGGACCTAATAAGGTTTGTCTTGAAAGTTAAATGAGATAATAAATGCAAAGTACCTGCCACAGAGTAAGCACTTATTAAATACTATGATTTTCATTAAATCTTCTGAATATGGAGATGACACATGAAACTGTTAGAATGGATGATGCTGCTTTTAGAGAAATATTTGGGAAAGAAAAGAAAGACTATGTATAAAGCCTTGGGAAATATCTATATATAGGGAGAAGCAGGAGAATGAGGGTCCATTAGGACATAAGCAAGTGTGAGAGGGAAGGAAGAGGTGGGAGTTAACGAGGTCGGGGGTTGAGAGACTGAAGTTGAGAAAGACCATTGTGCATGAGGGCTCTCACAAGAAAACTTCAGCAAATGACTTTGTCAGCCTTTTTCCCAGTGTTTTTATCAGACAGCAGGGATTTAAGGAGAAAGGGGGTAGAGAGGCAATGAGGGAGGGAGTTGTGACTACTTATTAAATAAGTTTGATGGTGAAGAGTGGAACAGAGAGAAGGTGGTGGCTTTAGATACTAATAGTGGAGGAGATACCTATTTTGGAATAAAGAAATATTGAGCATGTTTAGCAGTTGAAGAAAGTACTCAGTAGATTAAGGTTATCTGGGGATAAAGGTAAGAGATGGTATAATTCCCGGAACGAGACTCTGGAGGGGATGGGCTGAAGTGCACATGTGACTATCTGACTATAACAACACAGACTATCTCATAGCATTTTTTCCCCTTAGAACTTTAAAGAACTTGTGCTGGAGGCCCTTGTTCTGTTCTATGTCCTTGGGATAGGATAAAAAGAGATGAGAAAAATATGAAACCAAGTTAATTTCACAGATCAACCACACATTCACGAGCAAACTTTTGTTTTCTGACTGAGGCAGCCCAGGTAACACAGCACATTCCATTATATGGCTGGGTCAGTCCATGGAAAAAGAAGCAAAGATGAGAATGAAGAAGGTTTCAGATTTTGGTCACTAAAAGGGTAGAAAGTTTGGGAATAAGATAGTTTCTGGGATAATAAAATGCTGGAGGAAACCCAGAGCACTGGAGAGAAGGAGATAACCATCTTCTTTCTGAAGTGGAATGTATCCAGAATTTTCCACATTGTAAGAGTTGAGTAGATACTCCTCTGAGGTCTCCTGGGGAGAACACAAACTTTCAAGGACACTGATTGGCATTTAGGGACTAAGTTTCTGCCTACATTGTAGTAGTTAGGTTTTGAGCAAGGAAACAGAACCACTGGGAGTGATGTGGGATAAAAGACTTATTCTAGAGATTATGCTATACTCAAAAGTGTGAGCTGGTTAAAAATCTGTGGTAGGGGAGACCGATTCCATAGTGGTGTCATGAAGAGCTCCCATAGACCCTCTTTACGTTAAAAAACCATAACTGGTACAAATTATGAAAATACAACAATTTAAAGTGTTTGGAAATTGTCTTAAGGGCATACAGCAAATGAAGAAACGTTTGTTCAAGAAAACCTACTAAGTATCGAAAAGAACAGCAAGCGTCTGTGGCACTTGAACCATGACCCACTCCCTCCCTCTGCCCCCTCACTCAGAGTGGCAAAAGTTTTACTCTGAGCAGTTATGGTCAAGAAAATGGGACTCTCTTACCCACAGCTTCAGTCCAGGGCTATGCTATTTCCCTGAGAGGGGCAAGATGCCAACATTTTTCATCACTCTCAGCTGGTTTTCAGAGATAAATTCCATGCAAGTACGACTGAGGGATATTGAGGGTTCCCTTCTTTCACTAAACACTCATTATTAGGGTGGAAGTTCTACTCCAGGCATGGCATGCTGAGAATAGTGGGGCCTCACTTGCCCTTGTCCCAGATCACTAGTAGGGTGGAGATTCCATACTGGAAGAGGAAAGCCAAGAAGAGCAGAGGCTAATGCCCCACCCAGAGCAGGTATATCACCCCTAGAGAAGAAGTGCACTGTCCTTCCCCCAGCTCTAAAGGAGTGGGTCATCGGTTTTGATGAGGGAGAGAGGCAGACCATAAGAACAGAGAGGTACAAAGCATTACCAAAAGGAACTGATTTTATTTAGAACAGAGAATGGAGAAGTTCAAGACTAACGGAGCTCTTGAAAACAATGGAGATTTTGGTGGTAAGAAATTAAGAGGAGGCCAGTAATTCTGCGAGAGCAAAAAGCTAATCTGTAGGCAGTTAGTTTATCAGAGAGAGCAAGGGAGATAGACAGCTAAGAAGAGAACTCTTGGGATTAAAACATACCTAAAGACTGGTCTCAAAAACTAACCTTGTCAAGGGTCCTCACTTTAATTGTAATAGACTATGGAGCAAGTTATGCCCCAAGATATTATCAAAACCAATGGAGAAATCAGCTAACACTTAGTGGAGGTAAACAACTGGGTATAATACCAACAGAGGCCAACAGCTTCCCAGAGAGATCAGGGAAAGAGACAGGCAAGGAGAACCTTGCTAAAACCACTGTAGTCCCAGCGCACGTGCCGAAGGCTGTACCCTCTGAGAAGCAACATCAGAGGTTTCACTATGTGAATAAAATAGACTCTATAAAAATAGCCCAGCCAAGTCACTAAACAAATAAACAAGCAAACACAACAACAAAAATCCCTAGGGGGCAGGGGGGTAGTTGGTTAGTATCCAGAGTTGAAACAGTATATTATCTAAAAATGTCTAGTTTTAACCAAAAACATGAGACATACAAACAAACAGGAAAATGTGACCTATGAAAAGGAAAAACAGCAGGCAACAGAAACTGAGAGGGATGCAGATTTTAGGCTTAGTAAAAACTCCAAAACAGCTATTATAAATTAAAGAACTAAAGGAAACCATTCTGAAATAAGTAAAAGAAGATACAATAACAGTCTCATCAAATAGAAAATATCAATAAAGAGAAGAAATTATAAAAAAGAATCAAATGGGAATCTGGAATTCAAAAGTGTAGTAACAGAAACGAAACTTATTAGAGGGGCTCAACAGTGGATTTAAACTGGAAGATGAAAGAATGACTGAATTTGAAGATATTCAATAGTGTTTGTATAGTTAAAAAAAAATCTGAGAAAAAATGAAGAAAAGTAAACAGAGCCTCAGAAAAATGTGGAATATTATTGGATTACACAAACATACACATAATGATAGCACAAGAAGGAGAAGAAAGGAACGGAAAAAATATTTCAAGAAATATTGGCTGAAAACTCCTCAAATTTGATGAAAAAATTTAATTTATACAACCAGAAGCTTAATGATATTTATGTAGGATAAAGGCAAAGAGATCCACTCCTAGACACATTATAGTAAAAATCTTGACACAGACAAAGAGAAAATCCAAAAAGAAGCAAGAAAAAAAGCAATCCTTATGTAACAATTCCTAGAAAGGGTAACAGCTGATTTCCAAGCAAAACAATGGAGGCCATAAGGCAGTGGGATGACATAGTCAATGTGCTGGGAAAAAATGTCAACCAAGAAAGTTATATTATGCAAAACTATCCTTCAAAAATGCAGGAAAAATAAAGACATACTAAGATAAACAAAAATTGAGAGAATTTGTTGTAGCAGATCTACCTTACAAGAAATACTGAGGGATATTCTTCAGACTGACAGAAAGTGACTCCAGATGGTAATTCAAATCCATAACTTCCAAAAAAAAAAAACCCACACAAAAAGCATAGGCAAAGTTCATTATGAAACTATAAAAGACAGTATAAATACATATTTATTCTCTTTTCTTCTATTAACTGATCTAAAAAGAAACAGTATAAAACAATATATGTATAATTTTATTGTTAGGCCTATATATAGACATATATTTGACAATGACAGAGCAAAGGACGTGGGTGCGAACAAAGCTATATTGGAGTAAGGAAATGATACAAGACAGTAATGAGAATCCACAACAACGAATGAAGAGAACTAGAAAGCGTAAATAAGAATGTGGATGAGAAGATTAATATAACAAACTCATATGTACAACTATATCTATACCTATATCTATTCTTGCTACCTTTCCATATCTATATCCTCTATTTCTATATCTATTCTTGGTATCCTTCTTTCCAGGTATCCAGCCTTTTAAAAAGACATAAAATTACATAATGTAATAGTTATAACCATGTATTATTTTGTCAAATATATAGATGTAACATTCTAACAGTAATAGCTCAAAAAAGGGGAAGACTAGATAGGAGTCACATTTCTGTATCTCACTAGAGTTAAGTTTGTATAAATCTGAAGTAGATTCTGGTAAGTTAAGATATATATGGTAAGCCCTAGAGCAATCACTAAGAAAATAACTCAAAAAATACAGCAAAAGATGATTAAAATATTACACCGGAAAATATTTAATGCGAAAGAAAACAGTAAAGTGAGAATAGAGAAATAAAAATGATGTGAGTGAGGCAACAAACAAAAAGTAAAGCGGCAGACATAAATCCAACTATATCAATAATAATAGTAAATACGAATGGATGAAACAATCCAATCAGGTGGCAGATTGTCAAACTAGAAAAAAAACAAAATCAAGTTCAACTCTAAGCTATCTACAGGAGCCACACTTTAGATTCAGAGATGCAAATAAGTTAAAAGTAAAAGAATGGAAAAAATATTTAAAAATAGCAATCATAAGAAAGCTGGAATGGCTATACAGATAATATCAGATAAGATAGACTTCAAAACAAAACTGTTACTAAAGACAAAAAGGGACACTTTATGTGAGAAAATGTTCAATCCATTAGAAAAAGGTAACAATGATAAACATATAAGTACCTGACAGCAAATCCCAATATCCATGAAGCAAAAACTGACAGAAATGAAAGGAGAAATAGATAATTCCACAATCATAGTAGAAACTTCAATCTCCTACTTTCAAAAGTGGATATAACAATTAGGCAGAAGACCGACAAGAAATAGAAGACTTGGAGAACATTATAAACCAAGTAGACTTAACAGACTTCTATAGAACACTGCCCCCCAACACCATAGTACACACTTTTTTCTAGAGTGCATATAGAACATTCTACAGCTAGCCATAAAACGAGTCTCAATAAGTGTAAAAGGATTGAAAGCATGCAAAGTTTGTTCCACAGTCACAATAGAATTAGAAGTCAATAACAAAAAAAAAATTGAGAAATTTAAAAATAGGTAGAAATTAAACAACATTCTCCTAAATACCAAATCGGTCAAAAAACATGTAAAGAGAAATTAGGAAACACTTTGAGATAAATAAAAATGATTACACATATACCCAAACTTACTGGACATAGCTTAAGCAGTACTGAAAGGAAAATTTATAGGTCTAATGCCTATGTTAAAAAAGAAGAAAGATCTCCAATCAATAACCTACCACTTTACCTTGAGACACTGGAAAAAGAAGAGTAAACCAAATCTAAAGGAAGCAGATCCAGGGAAATGATAAAGATTAGAGTGGAAATTTATGAAATAGAGACTAGGAAAAAGTTGATTTTTCAAATAGATCAACAAAATTGACAGACCTTCAGCTGGATGAACCAAGCAAAAAAAGAGAACACTCAGATTACTTAAATGAGGAAGGAAAGAGGGACGGTACTACTGACATGACAGAAATAACATTGATTGTAAGGTATTACTATAAAGCATTATGTGTCAACATGTTAGAACTTAGGTGACATGGGCAAATTCAAGGACGACATAAATTACAAAAACTGACTCATTAAGAAGCAAAAAATCTGAATAGACCTGTAACAAATGAAGACATTGAGTTAGTAATCAAAAACTTCATGCATAGAAAACCCAAGCTTAGATGACTTCACTGGTGAATTTTATCAAGAATTTAAAGAAGAATTAATACCAATTCTTCACAAATTCTTTTAAAATATCAAAGAGGAGGAAACACTCCCCAATTCATTATATGAGGCCAGTGTTATCCTGGTACGAAAAGCAGACAAAGACATCACAGAAAAAGAAAACTACAGACTAATATTTCTTATGAAGATAGACACAAAAATCCCCTAGAAAATGCTAACAAAAATAAATCCATCAAAAATATAAAAATGTTTAAACACTATGACCTAGTGGATTTTATCCTATGACTGCAAGCTTAGTTTAACATTCAAAAATTAATTAATGTAATACATCATATCAACAGAATAAATGTCCAAAATTACATAATCATTTCCATAGAAGCAGAAAAAGCACTTGACAAAATCCAACACCGCTTCATAATAAAAATATCCAACAAGCTAAGAATAGAAGGGAAAATCCTCAATCTGATAAAGGGAATCTATGAAAAATCTACAGCTAACATTTTACTTAATAGAGAAAAATTGAATGCTTTCTCCCTAAGATCAGAACCAAGACAAGTATGTCTGCTATAACCACTTGTATTTAACAGCATACCAAAAGTTCTAACCAAGGAAATTAGGCAAGAAAATAAAATAAATGGCATCATACTGGAAAGAAAGAAATAAAACTCTATTTGTATATGATCTTGTATATAGAAAACACTAAAGAATGTGCTAAAAAATTATGAGAGCTAACAAATGAGTTCAGTAAAGTTTCAGGATATAAGATCAATATACAAATCAATTTATTTCTATACACTAGCAATGAACAATCAAAAAATGAAAGTAAGAAAATTCTATTTACAATAGCATCAAAAGAACAAAATACTTAGGAATAAATTTAACAAAAAAAGTGCAAGACGTACATTGAAAACTACAAACCATCGTTGAAAGAAATGAAAGACATAAATAAGTGGAAATATAACCATGTTTATGAATTAGAAGACTGAAGGTTGTTAAAATGGCAATATTCCTCAAATTGAACTATGGGTTCAACATGATCCTTATCAAAATCCCAGCTAAGCTTTCGGACAAATTGACAAGCTGATATTAAATTCATATGGGAATGCAATTGACCTAGAACAATCTTGAAGAAAAACAATCTTGAAGAGAAAGAATAAAATTGGAAGAGTCATACTTCCCAATTTTAAAATTTACTATAAATCTATAATAATCAGAACATATACATCCATGAAATAGAATTAAAAGTCTGGAAATAAGCTCTCATATTTACAATCTACTGATTTTTGACAAAGGTGCCCAGACTATTTAGTGAGGAAATAATAGTCTTTTCAACAAATGTTGCTGGAACAACTGGATATCCACATAAAAAAGAATGATGTTGGACCCCTTCTTCATAACATGCACAAAAAATAACTCCAAATAGATTATAAACCTAAGTGTAAGAGCTAAAACTATAAATTCTCAGTAGAAAATAAGGGAGAAAAATGTCCGTGACCTTGGGTTAGGCAAAGCCTTCTTAGATATGACACTAAAAGCACTGTGATAAAAGAAAATACAGATAAGTTGTACTTCATTGAACTTAAAAGCTTTTGTGCTCCAAAGGATATCATTAAGAAAGTTAACAAGACAACTCACAGAATTGGAGAAAATATTGGCAAATCATATATCTTATAAGGATTTAGTATCTAGAATATATAAAGAACTCTTACAAGTCAGTAATAAAAACACAACCCAATCAAAAAATGGGCGAAGGAACTGAATAAAGATTTGTCCACAGATATACAAATGGCCAATAAGCACATGGAAAGATGTGCAACATCCTTAGCCGTCAGAGAAGTGCAAATTAAAATCATAATGCGATACCACTTCACATCCACTAGGATGGCTATAATAAAAAGATGGATAATACCAAGTGTTATCAGAGACGTGAAGAAATTGCGATCCTCACACACTGCAGTTCTTTTAAAGGTTAAGCATAGAGTTGTCATATGACCCAGAAATTCTCCTAGGCATATATCCAAAGGAAATGCAAACACATGAGTGCAAACAAAAACTTGCACTCAAATATTCATAGTAGATAAAAAGTGGAAACAACCTAGACATCCATTAACTGATAAATGGATAAATAAAATGTGGTATAGCCACACAATGGTTTATTTTTTGAGAATAAAAATGGAGTATATACTGACAAATACTCTAACATGGATGAACCTTGAAAACATTATACTAAGTGAAAAAACCCATTCACAAAAAATCACATATTGTATGATTCCATTTATATGAAATATCCAGAATAGGTAAATCCATAGAGACAGAAAGTAGATTAGTGGTTGACTTAGGGTGAGGTGTGGATGTTGGGAGGAAATGGGCACTGACTCCTAATGAAGAAGAGTTTTTTGGTGAGGGTGATGAAAATATTCTAAAATTGATTGCAGTGATTGTTGCACAATTCTGTGAATAAACTAAAAACCACTGAATTGTACATTTTAAATGGATAAATATGGTGTGTGAATTATATCTCAGTCGACCATATCCATATACATATAGTCTAGGGAAGGCTGCTACTTCTACATTCGATTGTTGAACTGAAGTTGCTGTAGATCAGTAGCAGGGCTAGTAATTGTGAGGAGCTGGACCTAAAACACAGAAAAGTGAGGACAAATTGGGACCCACTAGGACAAATTGGAATTGAGTAGGACAAACTAGCATCCATATCTGCCTGGCAACATTTTCAACCTTGATAATGAGCATGTCCTATACAAAGTGTTGGAACGTTTGCCATGAATATGCACACACACCAGTCCCAGAACTCAGAGAAGTTGAAGGAGCAGGAGCTGGAGGAGCCACAAGCCCAGTTGCTACCCTTGCCAACAAATGGCCTTTAGATTATAATGACTGTTGCTTCACTTCCACCTTCCCAATATTATGTAAATTTCTCTTGGTCCAGTCCCAACCTGGAAATCCTAGAAATGAGGTTCCAGCTTGGCTAAGTTAACATAGTACAAAGCCAACACATAAACGAGTAGCATTGCTCAATGGTTTGGTAAAAATGATTTCCAAACACCATATGGCAGAACATTGTTAGTATTTAATGTATGTTCATCATGTTCTCCATGTTTCCCAGCCTCCTTTGCAGTTATGGTGGGCCACATGACTTGTTCTGGTTAATGGCCTGTGAATGGAAATGGCATGTGTCACTTCTGGGTTGAGGTAGTCAAGGGCTGGTGTGCCTTATCCATCTCTCTCGTCCTCTACCATGGGAAACTTGCAAATCACTGGATCCAGATGGTGAAGCTACAGATGGAAGAGGGGTACCTGATCTGCAATAGACTTTACATATGTGACCAATAAAACTCACTGTGTTGAGATAGTGAGATTTATGGTTTGTCTATTGCAGCAGTTAGTAGTGTTTACCCTAATTAATGCACCTGTCTATACAGATAAAATATAAAGATGCCTTCAAAGCTAAAGACCATCTGCATCTCTAAGACTAATTTCATTCCTCATGACCCCACATGAGTACTGTTGTAGAGGATGGGCTTTTAGAGATAGTAAGAGGTCCATACTTCATTCATGGTTATGAGGAGCACTTCTTCCTCAGAATCCTGAACAAGTCCTGTTGTCCAGTTGCCATTATTGCGGAAGAAATGGAACATGGGGGTGGGGTGTAACTTTGGGCTTCATGAGCTTAAACACTGAAACTTGAGTGCAAGTGTGTGCAAGGACTATAAATTCTCTTTTCAAATAGATCATCTCGTGGGGTTTGTTATGTGATGCAGACACTGTTGGTTGCCTACCCTACAGCCATACCCTGAACTCTTTATTTATCACCAGAAGAGCCTTGGTGTTCAGCTGAAGGTGACCCTTCCCTAGCCTCAGGAGGGAAAGCATGATCAGTTCAAGCTAGCCATAGTGTGTCTTGCCAGTGACTGGTTTAGACATAGACATGTGGACCAGTACTGGCCAATGGGAACCAAGAAAAAGTCCACTGGGTGACTGAGAAAGGCTTTACTCAAGAATAGAAACAGATGCCAAAAAAATTCCCTATTCTTTTCTAGACATTGTTGTGTCTGCATGGGATGCCTGGAATTTCAGCAACCATATTGTGGCCACAAGAGAAAGATATTTGGTTATGCACAGAAGATGGTAGAAAGGAGATGTAAAACACTGTGGTCCTTGATGACATTATTGTCACCAATCCAGGGACCAAACAACTCTAGACTCCTCCCAACTCTAGACTGTGACTCCTATCAGATCAGTTTTCATCTCCAGTCAGGGGAGTTACAGAATTGTAGACTAGATGTGATGCTAGTGGAGGGAGGCAGGACTGATGCTTATCTGGTACACACTGATATTAGCATCTCAGTTTACACCCAGCATCCCTTCTGATTGGTTAATGAGTGCCCTGTTATGACTGGTAAGTGTTCATGCCTTACTGCTAGTGAATGTGTGTGTGTGTGTATTTTAAATTATCATCTCTAGTGGTAGGTAAAATTCAAAGCAGCTCTTTGCTCAATAAACTTTAAAACATTTGAGTGTCTTATTAATTCCAAAGTTGCCATTTATTTCTCTTCTAAAATACTTTCAAATGTCAATTAGATATGGCCCAAGTTATACAAATAATGCTGCACCAAAGCTTATGAAAGTGGAATGATACAAGAATTCTGATAGTCCACAGTTCTACTTTATTTGGAAGGGTACTTAATGTCTTAAAGTTGTCAGGGAATTTTAAGAAATGAGTATTTTAACCATAGCCTTTGTCATGTGTTTTATGGATATAAATGTTTAGAAATGCTTTATGAAACTATGTTTCAGTCTACTCTAACTCATATCATCTCATCACAAATAGGTGAGTTCCTTCTGCTTAGAATTTGTCATTTGATTCTATATGTAAACAGTCATATTCAACTTGGACACAAGCACCTTCCTGATAATTTTATTTCTGATTTTTAAGATGCCTGGTATAATTAATCATTAACATATTGGCAGACCCTGGAATGGGGTGTTCCACGTGATAAAATCCAAATGGAAACCTCCTACTTAGGGGACCCCAGTCGTGTAGCTGGAGTAGAAGAAACTGAGTTGCTCAGTCAACTCAAGTTGTTCAGACCACTGAGATATGTAAATATATGACAATTTAGGTTAAAATTTATTTTTTTCATACTGCCTTAAAACCCCAGCATCAAGTCTATCTAAAAAGATTTTGTTGTTGTTGTTTTCCTCCTGTTTCAACACTAAACCAAGACTTATTGAGTGCCTGTGTTAACTCTGGCAGGAGATGCTCTGCCAGGAGACATGATGTGCCCACAGACAGACTACAAGCTGACTACCTGACAAACACTACAGGTACCATAGAGAGATGTTCAGGGTGCTGTGGGAAGAAGACGCATCTAACACTCACTGGAAGAGATAGGGGAAACTTCATGAAGGAGAAAAGAGTTGACGAAAGGCTTGAAGGATGAGAGCTAGAAGGATAAAGGCAGTAGGACTAGAAAGAAAGATTCCCAAGGTAGAATTGAGAGCATCAAGGGAGTTTCTCATCAACCTTTCCCCTGGATCACTGCAATCACCTCCCAGATGGTCTCTTTACTCCATACTGACTCCTCAAATCTGCTGTTGCTAGATAACTTTATCTTTAACGTCCAAGCATCATTTATAACAGAATTTCTAAAGTGCTCACTAGAGATAGGCATCAACAAAAATGGTTTTGGAAAGCCTACATACCTCTGTGCCTCTTGGTGTGCAAAAGCTCACAGTGTGCAAAAGCTAGGGTGTAAGAACCAGGGGAGACAGGTTTCTTGTTCATCACTGTATCCCTGTTGTGAGCACACAGCTTCACATGGTAGTGCTGAATAAATACTTGCCAATTGAATTAGCTTATTGAACACTATTAAAATACTGAAGTGAAAAACCATTTAACTTTGGAACCCAGGACATATATTAAACATAAATCTATCTATGCCATGAGAAAACTCTCTTTGGGAAGTGTTGGTTTTCAACATAAAGCTAAATTTCTTAGCAAAGAAGACAATGACCTGTCAAAGTCCTCTATCTCCTGCCTTCCATTTGTTGCTTAAGCAACATCAAACTGCTTTCATCTCACACCCTCGTTTTTATCTTCTCCAAACATTTTCTTATGCTGCCACTTGCCTGTAATTTCTTCAGTTGCTACTCTTCCTAACTGTCCTCTGCTGCCACCTCTTCTTCATCTCTGCTGCACATACATACACCCTTTGCATGCCTAATATCTGCTGTTTAAGACCCAGCTCTGCTTCACTTCCTAAAAAGATCCAGGCTTGACGTTCTCACTGCATAACACCATCATTATACTCACCACATTGCATTACAATAATATTTTTAAAAGACAAGTCGTTTAATAAAAGGACAGAAAATAAAGTATAACTTACAAATAAAATAGCTTTCATTATCTCTCACTCAGGTCTTTCAAGTATTTGAAATATTTTAACTGTATTGTCCAGCGTGGCAAAGACTGGCTGTTCACCAAACCATTTCCCTTTCCTCTTTCTCACAGCTGGGCTACATGTCCCACACCATTTGAAGACAAATGTGGCCATGTGACAGAGTTATGACCAATATGAAATGGGCAGAAGTGCCCAGGTGCCACTTCTGTGCCTGACCCATAAAAGCCTCTCTCATGATCCATCTCTTTCTCTGTTTCCCCTGTTGGCATCTGAATGCTGATGGCCAAGGTGACCTTGGAAGCCACACAGTAAAGATTGCAGAGCTTTTGCTGGCCTGGTTCGCCGAATAACTCTGTGGAGCAGAGTCCTCACCACTTCTCCTTCCAACTTCCTATCACTGCCAATTAGACTTAAGAAATATGAGTGAGAAATAAACTTCTATTGGATTATGCTGTTGAGATTTGGTGGCTCATTTATTATGACATCTACTGTTACCTTAATGAATACATACTGTATGAATTTTATTAAAATTCTTTCATTTTGTTTTTTAAAGACTGGCCCTGAGCTAACATCAGTTGCCAATCTTCTCTTTTTTTCCTTCTCTCTAAAGCCCCCCAGTACATAGTTGCATATTCTAGTTGTAGGTCCTTCTCGTTCTCCTATGTGGGACGCCACCTCAGCATGGCTTGTTGAACGGTGCTAGGTCTGCACCCAGGAGCTGAACCACTGAAACCCTGGGCTGCCAAAGCATAGCACATGAACTTAACCGCTTGGCAATGGGGGTGGCCCCCCAAATTCTTTCATTTCTAACCATTGCTTAGAAGCATTTGGAAAAAGTCTGAGAACTGAGTTACCTCTCCAAGGAAACTTGTATTAGGACCTGTCTGGGCTGACCAAAATTCAAACAAATCTGGGGAAGTTTATGCCAGAAAATTAAGTGAGTCAAAGACTCAATTCTTGATTTATTGACCATCTCTGTGTGTTAGGCAGTGCATGATGGAAAAAGTTCATTACAAGATTTACGCTTCAGTGACTGCAGAAGTCAGAGAGATAGAGACAGATTATAAACATGGAACTTTTTGAGAGGACAAGTTCTTTATATGTTAGCTCTTCTAACTCTTTGTTTCTAGGTGAACAAGTTCTGTTCTCGAGAGGTTAGTTTGGTTTCCCATTGTCTTGGCTTTTCTCTTCACTACCTGAGAAGTCAGCTAACGGGTCAGGGCAGCCCGTGAAGAGAGATACAGGCTTCCACAGAATGCACCCAGATTGGGAAGTGAGGCATTCACAGAAAAGGCAGGATTGCTTGGCAGGGTCTAAATAGAATCCCTAGCAGAGTGTCCAATGAACATCTGCTGTAGGAATGAGTGAATGAGAGACAGTGCCAAGATTGGGAATGGTTGGGAGAGGAGGTGAGGGCCTTCCAGGATGGGAGGACCATCATGAATATTTCTTGGTGAGTGGAAAGTAGAGGAGCAGGACCTTTCATGGACCTCTGGCTGGACCTAATGTGTTACCTACTTGGAGAAGAGATGTACAGAGCCCACTGGAATTGAATAGGCCTTCCACGTCAGGGTAAGCCAGATTTCCTCTTTAAGGTAGTGGTGAAAGAAAGGTGTGCCTTCTTTGGGATGCCCCCTTATCAGAACTGCAGCAGGAATGCAAGGAAGAAAGTTTTGTAGGATCTCAGGATTCTACCTGGGATCATAGCTAGGGGGAAGGCTCTAAAGTCAATTGGACACAATTCAACTTTGGAACAAAGTGGCTTTCTTTCACCACTCTGCAATCATTGCATTCCTCTGATCTTATTTACAGCCAGCTGGCTCACTTGAGAAACACAGACCTTTTATTAAGTTATCCTGATAAACTCGAGAAAACAATGCACCAAGTGGTTTAACATCACTGAGAATAACTACCATCTACTATCTTCTTGATCACATACAATGTGCCACGTGAGAATAGTGCTTATCTCTGAGGTGCTCAAAGCTTTTGTGGCCATGATCTTATTTATTTACATGATATTCCTAAGAGGTGGGTGGTGGATAGCTGTAATAGAACGAGAATTATCTTCACTTAATAAGAGACACACAGGATGTTAAGCAACTTACTCAAGATTATAAAGCAGGAAAAGGCAGGGCTAATTTGAATTTCTCAACTCCACCACACCAGGGTTGAAGGAGAAAAGCTTGAAGTTAGAGTTTCGAGACAAGACGGATTAGAATATATTTCAGAAATAAAATAGCCATGGGGCTGAATGTTTTTCCTTTCCAGGTGGGTACTGGTAGCTGCAAACACTCCATGGGAAGGCTGACTACCCTGTGCATGCACCTGTCCTGGGCCCTGGGTGGATCATTCAGGAAGTGTCTTTTATAGCTCCCATCCTCATGGAGCTCATGGGCTAATGGGGAGATAAAATGTGCATACAAAATATAACATCTCAGGACTAGAGAGCAAGAAGCATCCAGGGGTAACACCTAATCAAGTATATGGCAGTGTTAAAAAGCAAACAAATCTGATAAGTCATTCAATATTTATACATTTGCTCATTCACTCATTCATTCAACACATATTGAACACCTACTCTGTGCTGGCTGCTATGCTAGGTCTAGGTGACACATTGGTGACCAAGAGGCACACAGCCCCTAAGCTCATGATCTCTATGTGTGCTGTCCAATACAGTAAACACTAGCCACATGTAGCTATTTACATTTAAACTTAAATAATTAAATAAACTTAGAGATTTAGATCCTCAATTTCACTAGCCACATTTCAAGTGCTCAATAATCACATGTGGCTGGTGGCTACCTTACTGGATGGGACAGATATACAACATCTCCATCATCACAGAAGCTTCTGTTGTTCTGAGAGTCACAAATTGTGCCCCATAGGCCAGATCTAGCCCACCACCGGCTTTTGTAAATAAAGTTTTATTGGAACGTGGCTACATCCATTTGTTTATGTATTGTCTATGGCTGCTTTCATGCTATAATAGCTGAGCTGAGTGGTTTTGACGGAGACTGCGTGGCCCACAGAATTGAAAGTATTTACTATATGGCCTTTTACAGAAAAAGTTTGCTAATGCTTGGGTAAATGGAAATACAGTGCAGAACGAATACTTACAAAAAGGGAAATGATAAATAAGTAAGGTTTCTGCGGACTAGATAGCAAAGGGATCTGACCTTGTTCAGAAAAAGAGAAAGGCCTCCTTAAAGAAGATGATGTTTAAAATGAGATGTAGGGGTTTACCAGGCACAGTGTTCCCAGCAGAAGGAAGAGTCTGAGGGACTGTGGGAAGAGGTGAGAGTGTTTGCCTGGTGGGGATGGTGAAGGGGCAGGCATGGCCAAATGTCAGTTCGAGGAGGGGAATTCTCAGCCACTTTGTCCATGGCTATTGCTCCAGGGCCTAGAATGATATGTAGTAGGTATCCAATAAATATCTGAATAATGAACAGGCTGGGGAGGTTATGCAGAGCTCATAAACCAAATTTTAGGACTGCAGTCTTAATCCTAACAAGGAACGCCATTGACAAGTTTTAAGCAAATGGTGGCTTAAAACCCTGATTAAGATATACGTTTTCAAAAGGGCCCTTGCAAGGCCACGTGGAGAACAGATCTTCGAGGAGCCCCCACATTCAATGATTCACAGCTGTTGGTGGTTGTGTGGTTGGTAATTTTAAAGTCTCTCCCATATCCACTGTGGAGGAAGATTTGATGAAGCAAACTTGTTCAGTTGATTCTGAAGTTTTGAACTTATGATCAAAAATCAAAAGGAAACAGTCTCCTAAACCGCATGAGAATGAACCAACAACAGAGGTGTGCTTGACATTATGGGGAAGTGTGCACAGTGGCATTTCTTTACCATGCCAGGCAGCCAATGACTCATAGGTGAGTTATAACAAGGGTGGGGCTCCTGGAAGGTTCTGAGAGTCATTTGGCTGAGCTCAGTGGACTGAACCTGGATTACAAACAATGGTTTTCCTCTTTGAAACAATTTCTTTTTGCACCTTGATGATGCTGAGCTAGTATACCTGGGCCCCACCCAAGACTTCTGTCCCCTGAAGCTAGACCAGTGCCTGCCATTCAGTAACTTGAGGAAGCAGAAAGAGAGAAACTTGCCCAGGATTCAGCTGTTTCTTCTGTATCTTTACTAGAATTTGCCTCATGGTTGAACATACCTATTCTCCTTGCTTCTTCCCACCTTTCTCTGCCTATCACTTATACAATCACACACATTTTGTCCATTTCAAGAGCAGCCTAGATGGACCTATAACCTGGTTCATCTTTTGCTTGCCTTTGAAGACAAAATGTGTCCTTAAGGAGATAATGCTTAGTTGAATGTATACAGATTCCCTGGCTGAAATCTTTTGTTTTCATGGAAGCAGCACATGTCATTTTATTTTCTATGAAAACCTTTTGCCCTTTGGAAAAATAAGCACACTATCTCCAAACAACAATTTCACTAAGAATATGATGCCACAATAACTTATTTCTTTGCTTCCAAAAAAATCGGATAATGTCCATGGTCACAGCTATAATTATCTGATTAATTTTTCTTATCATGTGGCATGCAACGTAGATACAAAACAAAATGCATCTTCTCTCGGAGCAAGGGGAGTCTTCACCAGTTTTTACCTGTACTCCTAAATTAACAAACTTAGTAGATCCAGGCTTTTTGTTTTTTAGCCATCATAGCCATCCATAGTCATGGATGGGTACAACACATGAGTCATCTGATTGGTATAAAGATTGATATTGCACTTAAGAAAAGGTAACTGATATTCGTGACTTATTTATTTCAGCCTTTGAGTAATTTTCTCAGGCCACCATGTGGAGTACTTCTGTTTCTCACTCTAGGTACCTGATTCAACAGTCTTGCTAAGAATTGACCAATGGGAAGCATGGCCTCTTAGAGAAAATGCCAGCTCCTCTTGCAGAAAGTAACAAACCAAATCCTGAGGTACATCAGTTGTGAGATTTTCCCAGGTGCCCAAGTTATTTGCGTGGGTTGGCAAAAAGTGTTAGTGCCAAGGGTTCCTATGGGGTTTGTTTTTGGTTCTATGATGTGAAAGACAGTATCATGTAGAGGTGCTAGAAACTGGCTGCAGACAGAGGTGTGTCTTGCCCTGGATTGGCCATTTTGAGATCTTGGGCAAGTGATAGCACGTATTTGAGTCTCAGTAGCCTGTTGAGAAATGTGTCACTAAGATCTGAAAAATAAGATAACATGCTTCTCTGAGGTTTGAGATTAGTTCTGCCATTGTTATTCAAGTCTTTGGGAAGATCTGGAGCCTCGTTTCTTTAGGACTAACTATCAGAGTAGGTGACTGAGAAACATGCCATGTTGCAAGAACCCATGAGTTCCTATCCTGTCATCGTGTCATTGCCTGGGACATGCATAGCAAAGGAATCAAGAAGAGATTCCACTCACGTTCCCCTGCTGGGTCTGGAAGCAAGCATTCATGATGTCATTGTTTGAAAATGGAATTAAAGTTGATCAAGGGCTCAGAAGAAGGTAGTTCTGTGGCATACCCAGGCTATATAACATAAGGATGTGAAGACAAAGGTAAATGCTTATTAAAGAAAGACTTATTGGAAGTTGTGCTATCTGATGTGCCATGTAAAATCATTTTGCTGCCTGGCTATGGAAATCTAAGGGAGAATGAACATTTATCAAGGCTTTTAGAATCTTGTGTTTTTTGGGGTTTTTTTTTGAGGAAGATTAGCCCTGAGCTAACATCTGCCACAATTCCTCCTTTTTTTCTTGAGGAAGATTGGTCCTGAGCTAACCTCTGTGCCCATCTTCCTCTACTCCATGTGTGGGACACCTGACACAGCATGGCTTGATAAGCAGTGTGTAGGTCTGTGTCCGGGATCTGAATTGGCAGACCTAGGGCTACTGAAGCAGAGCATGCGAACTTAACCACTATGCCACCAGGTTGGCCCTTCATGGATTTTTTAACATTTACTAAGACTGACTCTCAAAGCTGCTCCTCTGAGTAAGTGTAACAACCAACATAGCACTTTTTTTTCTTGCTGTGAATTAAACTACTGAAGGACAGAGGCCTTAATTTTTTTCCCTTCCTACCTGTTCTTGTAAGGAGCAGTTGATGGAGTTGTATGCACTGAGAAAGGGCTAGATAAATAGCCCTGTTGCAGCCAGTTCTTTGAGACGTCTCTGAACTTAGAGTCAGAATGTCTGAGACTGTTGTTCAGCTCTGACTCCATCATCTATGTGGCTTTGGTCTCCTTACTTTACCAAGCCCTGGTTTTTTCATCCCTAAAATGAGTCAGTAGCAGTTGTTCTGTCTACTTCACAGCATTGCTGTGAGGATCCCATGAGATCCTGAGTATAAGGATCATTGTACGGATATAGGGATCTTTGTAGTTGATGCTGAAGTTTAAAGGGGCAAAGAATTGGTTACCTTTTTAAGAAATCATTGTCTTAATTTTGTATTCCCAACAAGCAGACACTGAGTAAAGGATTTAAATACAAGTTGTTTATTTAGAAGGCGATTTCAGGAAGCACTGGTGGAGAAGGGGGGGATGAGACAGGCAAGAGAAGGAAACCAGTGGAGGGTGTGCTATCAAGCCATTTACTACTGTGGGCAACTGGAGCTCACTTCCAATGGGAAGTGAGACTACACTCTGGGAGACAGTGGAGACCGTGCCTCAGAGTTCTCCACCTGAGGGGCGAGGGAGTGGGTGTGTTTATCTTCCCATTCCCCGTAGTCAATGGTTGAGGGCTGCTCCTGGGGGTATTGATTCTCTGGCACTTCTGACCTGGTGCACACTAAGGCAGAACAGTATTCAGGGAACTAAGGAAAGTCCTCAGGCAAAAGACATGGAAGCCGGCCTTTGAAGTAAGGCTGTGTACACGGAAATGGTAAGAACCGAGACAGGGAGTAAACACAGCACCAACAGGATCTGTTATTGTCATCCTGATTTCATAACAGCACCACTTTCCCACCTAATCTTCATCTCTCCATATTATTATTCTCTAATATTCAGTTTGTTTTCATTTGAAGACTTGTTGGTCTTTTACTCAAGTATTTTTGTCACTGTGTGTTAAAGGCAGTGACAATATGCGATCCAATACACACCCTTTCATCATATTCTGGCACTGTTTCACCAAAGAAAGGCTAGGGATAGAAATAAGGCAGATTCCTACAAGGGCCAACATTAATAATAGCTCACATTTATGGGGGGTTTCCTCTGGTTGTTGGCACTGTGCTAAGTCTTTCAATTTTGAAATCGAGGCTAAAGAGTTTGCAATAGCAGATATCACTTTGAGTCATTAAATATTGTGATCCCTGGCTGTTTGCTTTAACAGGTTGGAGGTTTCCAAAAAATTGCAACTTCCCAGAAAGGGCCTTGGTCTAGGCATCAAGAGACTTGGGTGGGGGGGTGGGTCTTACATTAGCACGACCTTGGAGGTCGTCACTTGGCTTTCCTGAGCCTCATTGTTCCATGTGCAAGAAGACAGGCAATGGAGTGGACTTGTAAGAATTTCTAAACCAAGTTTCCTTCCTGCTAGCTGGATTATCTTAAAGACAAAAAAGGAAAATGGCTCTTGATCCCTTTGGAGTTAAATGTGTACAACAGGGAAGTTTCTCTAGTGAGAGAGCCTCTGTTGAGCCCTTCCTTTACTTTATTAGATGCCAATTTACATATTATTCAGTTCTTTTGTCCAGAGATTAAACTCTCCAATGTTAAGTGAACAGCTTTAAAATATCTTTCCACAGTCAAAACTATATTATGAAATATTTTCTGGTAAGAACAATCAAAAGGTAGTGTAGGTCAAAATTCACTGAACGGTATGTGTTAGGTTTGCACATTTCATTACATGCAAATTTTGCCTCACACGAAGAAGAAAAGAACTATAGAAAAATATTGAAATCTGGTAACTGATATGCATGAGGAAGAGTTTAGAGTTGAGAAGTATTGATTCTGCAACTTTCTTTGAAATATATAAAACACATGGATTGATGGATATATAGATGGTTAAATGTGTGATAAAACAAATATAGTAAAATGTTAATTGTAGAATCTAGGTGGTAGGTATATGAGTATTCATTGTAGAACTCTTAATTTTTCTGTAAATTTGTAAAGATTCACAATAAAATGTTGAAGGAAAAGGTATTTTTTTCTAGCAATAAAAGCACAGACCCTGTGGCCATCCTGCCCTGTTAACTAGAGGTTTAATCTTAGGCAAATTTACTTAATTTTTCTTGGATCTGTTGACTCATCTAAAAAACAGAGAAAGTAACAGCATCAAACTCATCAGGTTGTTTGAGGACCAAATGAGTCAGTATTAGTAAAGTTCTTAGCATGTAATGTGGAGTAACAGTTGATTAAATGAAATCTTAAAAGTCATCTCGTTTACAGGGTCATCGGTAGGAAAACAGATTATACTAATTTTTCTTGGTCATTCAACCCTGAGAATGCAGAATGTTATTAAAACCAGATGACAGACATATACACCCTGAGGTATTAGTCATTTTCCATCTAATTCAGGTATATGTCATCTCCTGCTAATGGGTAGCAGAATTGTCAGGAGGACTCAATAATGTTTAATTTCTATTTTCATTTCCTTCAAAAAGTTCCTCTTGCTTAAAGCATGTCCCCGACCTCAGACTTGGAGTATACGTAATATCTGGATATCAGTATGAAAGCCTGCAGCTGCCTGGCCACACAAAATAATCCAGTGATTTAGTGATTTTTTAAGAAGAGGCAGGGAATAGTAGTCATGTTCCAAAGGTAAATTAGTAATAAGATAGTTATTATCTTATTAAATTAGTTATTAAGATTTAATTGTAAATTAGTTAATAAGATTTTATACAGTTTAGAGTCTACAAAGAAGACTGTGTATCATATAAATGGGGCCTTTCTCATCTTTGAAAGAACCAAACATGTGGACAGAAAGTGGCAGTTTAAAGAACAAACAAAACAAGCTGGAATGAGAGTCCTTACAAAAAATAGATTAGTGAAAACAGGTGGTCTTTGATCATTTCACAAATATTATTGAGCACCTACTATGTACAGGCTCTGGTCTAGGTGCTGGTGATTCAGCAGGGAATAAGATAGAAATCCTGCCCACGTGGAGCTCATATTCCAGAGGCAGAGGCAGATGAGAGATAGGAAATAAATTAATGTGTGTGTTTATATGTGTGTTTGTGTAGATGGTGTTAAGTACTAAAGAAAACAAGCAGGAAAGGGAGGCAGGAAGTGAGGAGGTTTGCAATTTTAGATGGCATTGTGAGCTTATGTCTCACAAAGAAGGTAATATTTGAGTAACGACTTGAAAGGAGGGAGGACAGAGGCACATGGGTATCCAGGAAGAGCAAATGGGAGAGGAAGTGTGAATGTCTTCAAGTGGGAGGACGTGTGGCTGCTTGCTCTAGTGTGGTTGGAATAGCACTGGGAAAAGCAGCTGGAGATGAGTCACAGAGGACAAGCCATGGGGCCGTATGGCCATTGTAAGGATTTTGGCTTTTACTCTGAGTGAAATGGGAGCCATGGGAAGGATTTGGGCAGAAGCATGATGTGCTGATTTCATTTCAACAGGATCATTCTGGCTGCTGTGTTGAGAACAATCTTGCTAGCGTTGGAGGGCAGGGCAGGGGTGGAAGCAGGATATGGTGAAATAAGTCCATGAGTTCTTTGATACTCTTCCCATTGACAGGTGGGATGGTCCCTTCCTCTTGAACCTGGTAGGCTTCTCTGTGACTCCTTCAACCTACAGAGTAGGGTGGAAGTGAAGTTGACCTCTGAGGCTAGGTTATAAAAGGCTGTGTGATTTCTACTTCATTTACTAGAAACTTCTCTTGGAGCTCTCCCTGCTAGAGAAGTCAGTAACCCAGTGGCAATGCAGTCCACAGTCCTGACTTGTCAAGACTGGTTTTTCAGTCAACCAGCCTGGATGCCAGACATGGGAGTAAGGAAGCCATCTTGGAGGCAGATCCTCCCAGTCCAGGTGTTCCAGGCCCAGCCAATTGAGTCATCTCAGCCAAGGCCTCAGTTATCATGGAACAGGGAAGAACTGCCCCCACTGTGTCTTCTGAATTCCTGACCAGCAGAATCCATGAGCATGATAAAATGGTTGCTGTTCAGTTCCACTATGTGTTGGAATGGTTTGTTATGCAGCAATAGATAACTGGGATGTAGGGAGAAAAGATGGGACTCCTGTAACAATTCAGGTGAGAGATACTGGTGGCTGAGACCAGAGTGGTTGCTGTGGGAGAGGTGAGGAGCGGTCAGATTCTGGCTGTACTATGAAGGTAGGATCATGAATTTGCTGACTGATTGAATGTAGAATAAAAGAGAAAAGTCATGGATGGTGCCAGATTTTTGTTTTGAACCAATGGAAGGACAGAGTTGTAATTAACTGAGATGGGAAAGACTATAAGGGGAGCAGGTGTGGGGACAGAGGGAGGGAGTATCAGGAGCTCAGTTTGGACATATGAAGTTGGAGATGCCTTTTGATTACCCAAGTGGAAAGATCAACTAGACAGTTGGAAATTACACACACACACACACACATATATATATATATATATATATGTATATATATACATATATATACACACACATACACTATATATACATGCATACACATGTGTACATATACATATAGTGATGAGACAAGATCAGATCATCATGAGAGATAGGCAGTTAGAAAAGAGAAAAGGTGCAAGGATGAGCCTTGGGTCACTCCATTGTTTAAAGGTCAAGTTGATGACGAGGAATCAGGAATAGAAACAGCAAAGGAACAGCTAGCAATATTTGAGTGTCATATCCTGGAAGTCAAAAGAAGAAAGTGCTTTAAGGAGGAGGGAGTGATTACCTGTGTCAAACGCTCCTGACAGGCCAAGTAAAATGAGGACTGAGAGGCCACCAGTGGATGGAGGAATTTGAAGGTTTAAGACTGTCATTTATTGGGCATCTATTATATGCCAGGCATTGTACTGAACACTCTTATAATAGCAGTAGAAAAGAAAGAGATGGTTGCAGGCTAACTTTCATAGATAACAGCTACCATTTATTGAGTATCTATTATATATCTTATAGTTATTGGGAGCCTTACATATGCTATCTCATTTATTCTTCATCATTGCCCTGTGAGGTAGGGATCAGAGACATGAAGCACCTGCCCAGTGGGCACAGCTAGTAAGAGGCAGAGCTGGACTCAAACCCACTTCCATCTGTTATTGAAGCTAGTGGTCTTCCTGCTATCATGGAAATCCTGAGGGGTACTAGGGCATAAAAAGCCCCAGAAAAGAACTGTCTTTCCAGGGAGCTCATTTTTACTCAAGGTTTTAAAAGTAGTTTTATAGCAAAAAAAAAAAATTTGAATGTATTACAGAGTAGGATGCAAAATTCTAATATAAATTTTTTAATAAATGAATAATACGTGTGGGCTTATTGCCTGAGTTGCTTTGGGTTATGTGTGGTTTTCTCTCCTCTTGGATCAATTTGTGAGTTCCTCACCCTATCTTCTCTGGAGAGGTTGATTTGCTAGTTTTCCTGGTTGGGTTGTGAGAGCAGACGTAGCCTAATTAACAAAGGCGTTCTAGAGCTGAGGTTCTTAAGTTGGGGATCTGATAAAGTCAGGGAACACATGAACTCTATATGGAAAATGTTGTGATTATGGACATATTCATTTTTCTATAGATAATATCTCCCAGATTCTCAAAGGATCCTTGACCCACATGGCAGAGAAAGAACAGTCAGGTATAACTTGTAGTTAATAGGATTATCATGATTTTCACAAAGATTTTCTTTTGGGCAACTTTTGAAGGTCTAGTTACACGATATCTAGAGAACAATAATGGTGACCAAGCTTTATCAATGCATTGTCTAACAAAAGCTTTGCGTGTCACTTCCTACAAAGTCTAAGAGATCAAGTTTGACCAGTAAAGTGTTTTTGGTTCTAGGACATTTTGACAAGCAGTTTGGCTCTACTACTTGAAATCAGGATAGTTAGGGAAATCTAGCATATGTGGTTGGTCATAATTGTTCTTCAGACTTGTACATTCCGGGATCAAGTGTTAACATAACAACTCAGGAAAATGAAGATGCAAGATTCATCTATTGCTTTTTAAATATATAAAGTCAGTCTAAATTAAGAGGAACCAAATTCCCTGAACCAATTTTCCTTAATGTATTTGAGAAAAAAGCACTCTATTTATTACCTCTTATTTTTGTCATCCTATTTCCCTAGAGTTTAGACACTTTAGATTGTGGCTTGTGGCAACGTTTCTTTGAAATCTACACTATTTGAATTTTTAAAGACTAGATGCCAATACTTAAAAATCAGGAGATTGTTGGGGCTGGCCCAGTGGTGCAGCAGTTAAGTTCGCACGTTCTGCTTCGGTGGCCTAGGGGTTCGCCAGTTCGGATCCCGGGTGAGGACATGGCACCGCTTGGCCAAGCCATGCTGTGGTAGGCATCCCACATAGAAAGTGGAGGAAGATGGGCACGGATGTTAGCTCAGGGCCAGTCTTCCTCAGCAAGAAGAAGATTGACAGCAGATGTTAGCTCAGGGCTAATCTTACTCAAAAAAAAAAAAAAAAACATCAGGAGATTGTCTCCTCCTCCCACCCCATTTGGATTTCCAGCTTCTTTTGAAAATCATAAGATCTGTCAACACAGGACCTATTTTCCCTCATGGTGACAAAGAGTTTTGTTCAGGTAAACCCATTCTTACCACTTCCTATTGTCCCATACCAGGCCTTGCCAGCCTTCTAGACGTTTGTAATCTCAACCTCTGCTATAATCAAACCATCTTCAATGTGGCAAAACTCTTGAGTGGAGCAGGATTCAGATGGCATTGTGATGGATAAAGTAGATTGTGGAGAACAATTTTGAATACTTCTCTGAGCTATGCTGATAGTGTTCTTTCCCCAAATATTTACTCTAAATTGCAAATTACCTGGTTAGTGTCTTTGTTTCTAATATGGTGGCAATGGCTCCTTCTCACATGAATTTACAGGATGGTGTACTTTAAAATTCCAAAAAGCTACATTAATTCAGGCCAACTGAGACAAAGGTGACAATACTTAGTAAAAAGATTGTTCTTCAAAATAAATGTAGTGGGGGTCCATGAAAGTAATTAGGTTAACATCAATCTACCTCTAACAGTAGAGAAAGATTTTCTAGGAAACTTTAACAAATAGATCAAATTAATTTATAATTAGCAGATATTAAATACCCTTAAAAGCATGTATTCTTTTAATTAACAAAACATCTTCACCTGAACACACAAACCCTCCTGAGCCAACTATTTCTTCACAGATGATGCAACAAGTAATTATGCGTCAGATTTGGAAGCATTCAAATGATTGTGTTTTTGCGTTGGTGATTCATTGTATTTGGCTATACCAGCCAGATACTCATCTTAAGCATGCAGTCCTTATGCCAAAGCACAAAACAAAACAAAGTAAAAGTGTACAGCTTAGGAAAACACATCTTTGCCAAAGATCAATAGCAAATGGGCAGCCGAAACAAACTCTTCCTCAAAATGCAAATACCAGCACTGAAAATGGTTATGATGGGGTTGCAGGGTGACTCTTCTAGGCATTTTAAAGAAATAGAATATACACAGTTTCACTTATTTATTGCTGCTTAACAAAGCACCACAACGCTTAGAAGAACAATCATTTGCTTGCTCAAGAATCTGTCATTTGGGCAGGGCTCAGTAGAGATAACTCATCTATGCTCCATGATGTTATGAGTTGGAGCAGATCGACACTGGGGCTGGAGGATCCAGCCAAGACAGTTCTCTCACACAGTTTGCAAGTTGGTGCTGCACCTCAGCTGGGAGCACAGCAAGGAGACTTGGTTTCTCTCTACTTGGGCTTCTCCTCAGGGTCCTCTTCTAGGTTGGTGGCTGGGTTCCAAGAGTGAGTTTCTAAGAGGACTGGATTCAAGCTACAAGGGTTTTGGTCAGGACTCAATTTGTTAAAAGTCCCCAAAGCAAAAGGGACTAAAGCCAGTGACTGAGGAGCGTGATAGTAAAGACTTCATCCACATTATACAGGGGAAAACAGGCCCTTGTCTGCCCTACTGCACTAAGACCTCAGCAGGGTTTCTCTTTCTGGAAAATATTTTTTAAGCCATAATTGAGTCTCTCAGTGGAAGCCAATTTCAACTTAATAACACCTAAATGTACCTAAGCCAACAGATTCTGGATGACCCTTCAGAAACAGCTGTCAGAAAAGGCAACGGCTGCCCTGATATTCCCTGATGCTCTTAGGGAAGCCACAATGTCCCAAGATGTTTACAGTCTTGTAGGAGTACTTAGTAACGAACCTTTAGGATCCTGGCTTTCATCTTTACTTTGGACTGGTTGTAACCATCTAGCTAAGTTTCTACCCCCTTCACTAGACGGTGCCTACAAAACCAAGGTAAAGAGAAAGAATAGCTTTGGGGGCATCTCTGCCCAAATGAGACCCTCAGAGTCAGAATGGTGCACAGGGCGAGTAGGCAAGTGGCCAGTGTTACAGGTATTCCAGGGGCAAGGAGTGTCTTGGGTGGTAGTGGTCTGAATCAACACAGTGACATATAGATGGTGGATATTATTATGATTGCCCTCAAGCATATGATGGGAGTTGAGTGCATTCCCTTTACATTGCACTAGGTTTTAGATAATCAGCTGGAAGAGGCCAGATCTGAGGTTTTTGGTAGAAACTTCCAAAGCTAGGGTAATGCCTTTTGTTAAAAGGGGAACACATTTTGAGGACTACAGCCTATTCACACACAACCCAGGCTCTGGAGTGCCACCCCCACCTTTTCCCACTGGATGCATGAATTTAATTCACTGAGTAGTGGCCTGGCCCCAGCCAGCCCCTCCCGTTCTGTGATCTTAGAACAATCTCACCTTCCCCTGGGCGGATGCTGGTTCTCTGGGGATGGATGAGTGACTCAGGACTGCAGGGGTTCATTGCTCAACTTCTAATTTCCCAACAGTGAAACTACCTGTTGGCAATGTTAATTTGCCCCAGAAGCAGATGAGCTCACCCCTGCTCCTCAGAGCAGAGGGCCAGGGCATCATATGGGAAATTGGGAACTGCCTTTTTATAAGAATCTCGCAGACCTTGGCTCTCTCTTTGAATAAACTGACAATATTTTTTTTTCTAATAACTGCTTACTAGATCAATATATCTGTAGCTTGTGTGTGTCTGTGTGTGTGAGGAAGATTGGCCCTGAGCTAACATCTGTTGCCAATCTTCCTCATTTTCTATCTTTCCTCCCCAAAGCGCCAGTACATAGTTGTATATCCTAGTTGTAGGTCATTCTAGTTCTTCTATGTGGGATGCCACCACAGCATGGCTTGATGAGTGGTATGTTGGTCGGTACCCAGGATTCAAACCAGTGAACCCTGGGCTGCCTAAGTGGAGTGTGTGAACTTAACCACTCAGCCACGGGGCCAGCCTCTCACAACATTTTTTGAGTTCCTCCTCCTGCTCAGTACATCCCCATCAAACATTCTGTCATAGCAGGGGCCAAAAAAAAAAAAAAAAAAGTATTAAATGAGAAAACAATTAAAGTCTGTTTGGTTTCTGTGTGCAGCGGGTAACAATAAGCCACCCTTTCTGAAGTGTCTTGGAAAGGAATGCGTGTGATGTCAGGTTTCAAAGGAAGACTCTGGCCCCAAATCAACCTGTTGAGCTCTGACAATGCTCCACTAAACACCGAAAAGAATTTGCCTTTCAGCCTGAGAGGCATTTCTCATGTGCCTGGGAAAAATGCCATCTCCACCACATAATCTTAGCAACGTTTACTTTCACTTCCTTTTTTTCGTATGAAGCATGATGCATGCAGCCTGTTGTCATTTCTGGTGGACTGAAATTTGGCTGAAGAGTCTGAGACTTCACAATTCTGCTCCCCAAAATGTTTGAGAGAAAATGAAACTCTAGTAGTTGTGTTTCTATTTTAGGGGTTTAAAGCTCTTGGGTTTAGGTGTGTCCTTTCTTGTATAGAGAAGAAATTCTCTGCTTAACCCACACCCAAACTTTTTGGTAGCCAAGCATTTGAGTTAGCTGAAGTGAAGAGTCAAAACACATAAAACACTTCATAAAAAGAACTTTCAGTTAGGACAGCTTCAAACAGCTTTACAAAGAAATATTGAAATGCTAGGTCCTTCAGAGTAAGGGGGAGGGACTGCCTCTTACCTGGGCTTCTTTCACTGTCCCGTTCTCTGTGTAGTTTCCACTTTGCGAGCCGTCACTCTGTTTCCTGTGATTGTGAAGATTCCCGTTGCAAACAGCACCACCTCCAGAATTAGCCATTTGTGTGAAATGATGGAACCGACAGGTTTTCCTCCAGTGGTTCTTGGCAAGCTTCTGTTTTGAAGTTGGTGAGGGGATGGGATAAAGCACTTTGGGCTGAGCTCTTGGAGGAATCCTACCAATCAGGCTTTTCCAGAAGAAGTACAACAGCCTATCTTTTGAGCAGATCTTTGAAAATAAAAACAAACAGTTACCTTTATACTCTTCGACTCAGAATGTGGCCTCCATGGCAACAAACCTGCTCCCGAAACCACAAAGGACATTGCCTATGCTGGCTTCTTGTGTGGACTGAGGACACCAAGAGACTGTAAAACCCAGTGGCCGAACAGCGAGGAGGCGGACTAGGGGGTGGAGAGTCTTTTAAAGATATACACACATGCACAGCACACTCACATGGAGTCTTCTACGTACAGCCAGTTTCGAATTTACGTCTATCCCCCAGCCCCTCCCTCTTGCATCTAATTACATTTTTTGGGTCGTAAACCAAGCTCAAAGTCAACATTTCTTTTTGCTGTAAAATAACATTCGTAAGTGGTTGCCAGGAACCAGAGGGTGGAGAGAATGGAAAGTTACTGTTTAATGGCACAGAGTTTCAGTTAGAGAAGATAAAAAATGTTCTGACGGTGGACGGTGGTGATGGTTGCACAACAATGTGAACTGAATAACAATGTGAATGTGCTTAATGCCACTGTACTGTACACTTAAAAATGGTTAAAATGGTAAATTTTATGTAATGTGTATTTTACCATAATACAAAGATGGCAAAAAAAAAAATAATATTCAGAACTCATCTGATGTTAAAACCAGTGATAAAATGAGAGGTACTAACTCATCTAGAATTCCAGTAAGACAGAAATAAGGGAGACACAATATTTCGTGTCTCATCATGGCTGAATTACCTTTATCAAGTGACCACGCAAGAGCCATTTTCTCTCTTTATGCCTCAGTTTCTCCACCTATAAAATGAGAGAAAACTTTTGGTGGGCCAAGCTCTGATGGAGTAGTAGGAAAATAAAATTGTGGCTTAGGTGTGTCACTGTCTTACTGACACAGGTGTTGTGAGGCAGATGGTGACTTCAGTATCCCAGTCCTGAACTCCTCTTGTTTAATCATTAACTCTAATTCTCTCAATGCACCAGAGTTCTGCTTTATCCTAGTACCATCAATTGGCATTGTGGCAACACGGTTTGTCCGACAGTGTCAATCATTTACAGCCTGTTGAGTCCTCCCAAGCCCACGCTCATGGTTCTTCTGAATGGAGAGTTCTTGAACATCAGGCGCTTAGAAATGAAATCCATTTATCGGGTCAATGGACAAAAACAAACAAACAAAGAAAACACAAAAACAAAAAGACATAAATGGCTCCTGTTGTCAGAGCCTCATGTCCTGGTTCTCAGCTTTGGGGAGGGTTTGTTTCCCCTCCAGAAAGATGTGGCTTACAGAGGAGGTGACGATAATACTTCTCCTAACCATCTTTTGCACGTAAGGGTTGCCATTTTTCCCATCCTACAGAGAGCCAAAGGAATAACATAAGGTCTTGGGCCGAATGATGAGATGGAGTTAATACCAAGTGTGCCCACCCCTTTGTGTCTCAAACTCAGAATTTCTGTTATGTGTCTCCCAATCTTTGTCATCAGAGCAGAATAAGTTTTTCATGGGTCTCTCTCTTCCATGGTTATTACACTGGGAGTTGGGAGCTAAATTTGTTGTGGCTTATTTCCTTCTAGACTTAAGCAAAAGGGAGAAGAAAAGGTGGGAGGTCATGCTGATGACTGTTGACCTGATAGCCTCAGCTTACATAGAAAGACAAGTTGAAGACATGGTGCTATTTTGACTGAGCTCTACTGATCTGTACAAAGTTATTATTATTACTTTTGTGGTGAAGAAGATTTTCCCTGAGCTAACATCTGTGCCAATCTTCCTCTATTTTGTATGTGGGGTGCTGCCACCACATGGCTTGATGAGCAGTGTGTAGGTCCACGCCGGGATATGAACCCATGAACCATGGACTGCTGAAGTGCAATGTGCAAACACAATCACTACGCCACTGGGCTGGCCCCACAAAGTTATTTTTTTATTTTTTGAGGAAGATTAGCCCTGAGCCAACATCTGCTGCCAATCCTCCTCTTTTTGCTGAGGAAGACTGGCCCTGAGCTACCATACATGCCCATCTTCCTCTACTTTATATATGGGATGCCTACCACAGCATGGCGTGCCAAGTGGTGGCGTATCCTCATCGGGGATCCGAACTGGTGAACCCCGAGCTGCCCAAGTGGAACGTGCAAACTTACCTGCTGGGCCACTGGGCCAGCCCCCAACAAAGTTATTTTTTGAATGAAGATTTTGAGATAAAACTAACCAAATCCTGAACATTAGATGTTTCTATCCCTCTTCCTTTCTTCCTCCTACTTCCCTTTCTTCTCTTGAATTTCCCATTTTCCCTTTTCTCCTACCCTCCCTCCTCGTCTTCTTTTTCTTCTTGTTTTTCTTTACTTTGTTTTCACAAGGGGACAAAAACCGTATATAAAGAAAACATCTCAAAGCACAGCTGAAATCTGCTTCATGTTTTTTTCCTCATCCCAATTGCCCAGGTTACATCAGCACACATAGACCTTCAGGAAATGTCAACTACATGGTTTCACTCTTGAAACTTTTCTACTTTACTTGCCATATTGGAATATGGGAATTGCTGTGTACAAGTCATCTGAACATACTAAAAATCTGGCATCGGCTACTGTGGATATGTATTATCAGTGGTGGCTCATTCTTTATATCATCTCTAGTCAAAATAGATGTGGTGTTCTGTTTGAGTGAGAGGTAGCTTTGAGTGTAAAGATGCCAGTTGCTATAGTCCGAATATTTGTGTAGTCCAAAATTCATATGTTGAACTCCTAATGCCGAAGGTGATGGTATTAGGAAGTGAGGCTGTTGCGACGTGATTAGGTCATGAAGGTAGAGGCCTTATGATAGGATTAGTGCTCTTATAAAAGAGGCCCAAGAAGCTCCCTTACTCCTTCAGGAGTGTGAGATTACAGGGAAAAAGTACTCATCTAGGAAGCAGGTCCTCGCCAGACACCAAATCTTCCAGTGCCTTGATCTTGGACTTCTCAGCCTTCAGAACTGTGAAGAACAAACTTCTGCTGTTTAGGAGCTGCCTGGTTTATGGTATTTTGTTATAGAAGCTTGAATGGACTAAGACGTCAATCAACATTAAGATACAAACTAAATATTGAGTATGGTTTGGTGTCTCTGAATAACTACATGCTATTTCAGATCAGACAGTAAATGTAACAAATGTTTGAATAACTATTATGTAGTAGGTTATTTGCTAAGCCCTTCAATACAACAATGAACAAGACATATGCAGTCTCCACTCTCACAAAAGTAAGAGTTAGCAGCACCTGCATATCTTTTAATCAAGATATCTCTTTACTGAAGATAAAAATAAACCTGTCCATTAGTGTATTAGATGCCAAGGTCAAATTAGTGAACGATGGCCTTGTGGTATTCCCCAAAGGGACTTTTTTGCCCAGGTGCCAGCCTCTAGGGATGGGCAAGAAAGAGATGTTCAAAGTCTTGGTCATGTGTTCTGAAAAGGCACTGGGAACATCTTGGAGATGAAAAATTGGTAGAAAAGGGAGGAAAGGAGCAAAATAAGTGATTGGGACTGTACAGTGTCTAGAAGTGTATTGATTCTCAGTGATTCAGTCTTTACTGATGGAATGGAGGGTGATGCTGATGCATCACAAGTTGTCACTTTTCCAAAGCCATAAGAATATATGGCAGAAGTAGGTCATGAACTCTCGAATTTCTCAGTCTGGAGCAGTCCCCTCTCCCTTACAGCACGATGTCTCTCCTTCAGCTGTTGTCTTGAGAACCATCAGCCACCAAGAAGACAAATAACAGAAACTGTTATGATTTAGGAAATTTCATTGAATTAGCCAAATAATAAATAAAAATTCTTTATTTTGCCTTCATGATCCATTAAAATCCAGTAATCTGTCAAATAGATACAAAGATCTAATGACATCTCAATATCCACTGGGATTTGATAGACTGGAATTTCTCTACAGGAAAGTATTTAAATTTCCTAAAGAATTTAGTCTGGAAAAATTCTCAGTGTAGAAACAATTCAGTTCCAAAGATTTTCCCATCAATAGTTTGTAAGCACCATGACATAAGAAGGCCAGATACCAACATTACAGATGTCGGATTTGGGTTTTTCTTCAAAACATTGGCTACTAGAATGGCAATGCTAATTTAAGTTAGCAAAAATCTGTTACCAATGACTATTACCCCAAAGACAGAAACAGTGGAGTATTTCTCCTTTTCTTTATGATATAATCCGTCAGAGGGTAGTGTTCGCCCAAGTCCATGTAGGAGCAATTACCTTCAGAATGCCCCCAAGCAAAGAACAGGCAGTTTCCCCCTCTCTGTGGATGTAATAACTCTTTGCTTGTGAAACTGAACATCTATTACAAAACAAATCCAAAACTTTTAGGATTCAGACTCTCAGAATACAGAGCTAAGTACTCCTAAAGAAGTGCCCCAGAGCCACTACTATCACCCTGCTATTATTCTAGGTGCTTGGTTCTAGCTTCTCGAAGCCACTGTATTTAGGGGGAAGTTACCTGATTTTGCTAATGCAAAAATCATTTTTATTTCTGTCAGTAATAAGTTTCTTTGTTTCATTTGGGGTTTTTTTGTACAAAGCAATGATGATTTACTTAAGTTGGTTTTAAATTAATATTTGGCATATTAAATTACAAATTGAAAACCTAGTTAAGTTCAATCTACAAATCTTGTTATAACTTCTTATGAAATAGGAACAATTACTTTTGCAATTGTTAATTGATTCATATTTGACTGACGTAAGTTGAATAAGCTAAATTCTCCTTAAACAGTGCCATTTCTAAACTTACTTAATGCTTTGTCTTAAAACGTTTAAGTGCCTTTAAAATTTAGAACATAAGAACACGTGAATATATTTTATTTTCTTTTAAGCACGTCAAATGGCTACTGGGGAAACTTCTAGCCTTAACAAGCAAAACCTTGCTGAGCACAAAATTGACTCATAGAAGTTTGATAAGTTTATATGACAAATCAAGTTCTCCTCAGTATCTCAACACTGTCTAGAAACTAGTTAGAATTCTGTTACGTATTTTAACTTAAAACTACAAGACTGCTATGTGGAAGTGTTTTAAATATTTACAGATTCTTTAGCTCATTCACACACATAGATTATTCCTAAATTTAATAGCCAAGTATAAATATTATGAGTTTGATTTTATCACCTCTCTATTAACTTCGATATTCCCAGGATTTAAAATACAATTACCCGACTTTTAAGGAAGAGGTGTACCCTCTTGGCAAGGTTGAGGGTCTTGATACCCTTCCTAAGGGAAAAGAGAATTGATACAGGTGTGAGGGCCCCAAGGGCCATGGAATCCAGGGGCCTGAACCAGAGCTCCCGTGACTGGCTGGCTCCATATTTTGCCATCATGTCAGCGGAAGCTCTGATTTCACACTGCTCAGCAATCTGCTTCTAGCTGCTTATTTGGGAAGGACAAATTCTGTAATCCCCACCACTAATCTGTTTTCTATCACATTGTTTCATGCAATTTTTTTTTTCACATTCTCCTTGTTTAAAAAGTCTAAAATCATTTTACAACATCTCAATGGATCCCGCTTCTTTTCGTACAGTTGTCCCTTTGGGCATTCAGGCCCAGTTCTTTGGTTATTCCAATGGCAATTTCAATCCTTCTGGTTTCACACATTGCTGTGCTGCAGAAATCAAGTTCCTTTAGCTCACATAGTGTAAGTTCAACGAATGAATAAAGCAGAACTGAGATCATCAAATCGTCTATAGGTCCACAAGATGGATTTACAATTCTTGTTGGCAAGTTTCTGTGGGCATAAGGAACTGGACTGAATAATACTTAATTTAGGTCACAATCTGGAGTTTTAAAAATTAAATCCCTGAGATAAGATTATTTTAATTATATTTGCTTTTTTATTTTAAAAGAGAACTCTGTAACAAATTACTGGAGAGTTCTGTTGACTTGGATTCTTGATAAAATTTTACTTTGTTATCTCTTTAATGGTTGAAATAAGATGGATAATTTATATGTGAAAACCTATTCATCCTATACTGAAACAGATTTTTAGTAAGGAAGAAACTTTTTGAAATGTGTCTACGAGCTTCAGTTCAATCATTTGTTTCAAATTAATCATGATTGCCAGGCATTGTTCTTAGCTCCTAAGAAATAAAATGAATCCGATACAGTCTTGCCGTCAAAGAACTGTGGGCAAGAGAGACATGCAAAGTACTTTCATTTAATGTGAGGAGGCAATCAAGAGCTAGGGAGTGTGGCCGGCCTCGTGGCTGAGTGGTTAAGTTCGAGTGCTCTGCTTCGGTGGCCCACGGTTTCGTTGGTTCGGGTCCTAGGCGCCGACATGGCCCTGCTTGACAGGTCACCCTGAATCAGTGTCCAATATGCCACAACTAGAGGGGCTCACAGCTAAAGTGTACAAAATGAACTGGGGGGATTTTGGGGAAAAAAGCAGGAAAAAGAAAACTAGGGAGCATAGCTGAGGGAGCAACTAATTTTGCCAAGTCATAGAAAACCACACATTGGAGGCAGGATTTGAACCGCGCCTTAAAATGGGAATAGGTGATGGGGAAAGAATGTTTCAGGCAGAGGGAGTGGCATGAAAACATAAATGTGAGCCATTTGTGAGAAAATATACAAAAAAAAATCATGTTAGAGTGAAGAGACAGATCATCTTTCTCCGAGTAAGGAGGTAAATTGGAGTCCTCTTTGAATGGCAGATGGGATATGTGGAGCCGGAAGAGCATGTGAAATGGATGGAGGCAGGTGGTTGGAGGGAACTTCACAGCCCTCTTGATATACCCTGGCCCCCAAGTGGATGGGAGGAAATCCAGACATTTCAGTGGGTCCCAAGTAGGCCTGAGAAGTGGCTGTAACAGTGCAGGAAATCATGGAGGCTGTTGAGGATACATGGATGGGGCAGAGAGGGACCACTGCTGTGTCTTAGAGAGACTAGTCAGTATCAGACACCCTAGTAGGGTAGTGGGTTGGTGCCATAGAACATCCAGAACACCATTGGGGAAACATTGTGCTTTGCTGTCGCCGAGAGCCAGACTGGATGTATTTACACTGTGGGCGGCATACTGAAACTTGGTAGAGCAGAGATAAGGCTGCTTACTTTCTGTTCCAAACTCAGAAAGGAGAAAGAGAGGGGCAAGTGGAAAACGTACTTATGTGACCAAACAGTAAATCTGAATCAACCAAGAAGTCATGAAATTCTCTAAGAAATCCCAGAAAGTGACCACATCAATTTATCTACTATCAGGTGGAAATTGTTACTTTTAACCAAAATCAAGTTCAGTTTAGTTTTCACACCTCTGGGTTTTGTGCACTAATGTGACTGGGAAAGTCATGATAATACATGTTTATCACCACTCGCCTTTGATCTGAAGTAGATCGTACCCACTGGAGCAGGTGTAGTCGGCGCCTCATTCCGATCCTTTGACTTCCCCAGAGGTCCCCGACAGACAATTCTTTCACTTGCCAGCTGCTTCCTGTCTCTCTCTGTACCTGTGCAGGCTCTCTGACCATGGGGTGTGGTCTGCTTGTGCAGTATGGCCAGATACACAGAGGAGTCACATCCCTGGGAGCAACCTCCAGCCAATGAGGGACAGGAGTTGGTGCATAAATGCCCATGTTTTTTTCTTCTCTATGGGACAATTCTAAGATGTGTTCACAGACTCTCAAGAATCCCCAGTGGGATTGTGCCCCTGTCACCCTCAGCAGTAACCCTCCTTTGAAAAAACCTATTATTGTCTTCCCTTTCTTCCTGAAAACATCCTCCAAATTAACTGCTTGCACCCAAATTCCTGTCTCAGCATCTGTTTTGGGGGAACTTAGACAAAGACAAACAAGTCCCAGTTAGTCCATCAGATCTGTTGGGTCGGAGATCCAACTGGGTCTTTTGAATGATTGATATCAGATTGCTCTGAAGATTAAGAGAGAGAGCAAATGAAAACACTCAATACGTTCTTAGGTAAAACCTCAATAAATTTGGGAGACAAGAAGCTGTCCTCTTGTGGAAAGGTTTGTGGGATATATGTGAGAAGACGGTCTCTATAACACTAGCTTGGGGGAAGGAAAGTCATGAACTTTGAGTTATAATATCAAAAAGCACTAAGGATTAGAATGAGAAGCAGGCTTCAAAAATTCTTTCCGAATATGTTTTATCTGCAGAAAAAATGAAACCAACTTATCCTTTCTTCAAAGCTTTTGTTTCCAGCTAGTAAGAGATGATAAATGGAAATTATATGTTCAATATCTTTATTAGTTTTCTATTATTGTTGTAACAAATTATGATAGACTTGGCTGACACAAGACATATTCGTCATCTTATACTTCTGTAAGTCAGGGGTCTGACATGAGTCTCACTGGGCTAAAATCAAGGTATTAGCGGGGTTGCATTCCTTTCTAGAGGCCTTAGGGAAATCTGTTTCCTGGGCTTTTCCAGCTTCTAGGGACCACCCACATTCCATGGTTTGTGGCCCCTCCCTCCGTCTTCAAAGGCAGCAGTGTCACATCTCTCCAACCTTTCTGCAGTTGTACATTTTTTTTTTTTTTTAAAGATTTTATTTTTTCCTTTTTCTCCCCAAAGCCCCCCGGTACATAGTTGTGTATTCTTCATTGTGGGTTCCTCTAGTTGTGGCATGTGGGACGCTGCCTCAGCGTGGTCTGACGAGCAGTGCCATGTCCGCGCCCAGGATTCGAACCGACGAAACACTGGGCCGCCTGCAGCAGAGCGCGCGAACTTAACCACTCGGCCACGGGGCCAGCCCCTGCAGTTGTACATTTTTGACTGACTACAACTGGGAAAGTTCTCTGCTTTCAAGAAATCATGTGATTAGATTGCGAGCATCAGAACAATCCAAGATAATCTCAGAAGAACCTCAATCACATCTGCAAAGTCCCTTTTGCTGTGTAAGGTAATCTCTTCACAGGTCCCAGGGATTAGGGTGTGGACATCTTTGGGGGGTTAGGTATTATTCTGCCTACCACAGTGTCTATAGTAATAGGTGCTAACTCAAAATTTATAGAGAATCACAGAGGGTATCTTATTTGGTTTATTGTTCTTATTTCTTTTAAGGAATATAGTAAATTTCTTTTTTTTCTGAGTTAGATTAGCCTTGAACTAACATCTGTGCCCATCTTCCTCTACTTTATATGCAGGTGGCCGCCACAGCATGACTGATGAGTGGTGTAGGTCTGTGCCGGGGATCTGGGCCTGCAGACCTAGGCCACTGAAGTGGAATGCACTGAGCTTAACCATTATGCCATGGGGCTGGCCCTGTAAATGTGTATTTTTAAAGGCTTTCATTGGTTCACTCTCCAGTTGAGCATCCCAAACCTTTTCTTTTTAGCAATTTGTATTGCACTTTAATTTACATAGACAAAAGAACACTGTCTACGTGTCTAGTGTATAGAACCCTTCTCAGGCCCTACCCCACTCATTACTCTTTTCTCCCCAAAAGAAACCACTATCTTAATTTCTATCACCGTACGTTAGTTCTACTTCTTAATCTTATATCAACAGAGTTAAACACTATATGTACTTTTGTGTCTGGCTTCTTTCACTCAATTGTTGGGTTTGAGAGAGTTTTACACGTTGTTCTATGTGGCAATAACTTGTGCATTCTCACTGGTACGTAGTATTTCATTTTATGAACATACCACAATTTATTTTTCCATTCTATTGTGGACATTTGGGTTGTTTCTAGTTTTTAACTATTAAAATTATTGCTACAGTGAATTTTCTAGTATACCTTTTGGTAACCATATATATATACTAATGTTGGGTATGTAACCAGGCGTGGAATCACTGGGACATAAATTGTGCATATATTCAACTTCAGAAGATACCGACAAGTTTTCCAAGTGTTTGTACCACAAGCGTTTCAGTTGTTCTATATCCTTACCAATAGTCCATGTGGTCAGTCTTTTAAACATTTTAAACATTCTAGTGAGTGTATAGTGATATCTCACTGTGGCTTATTTATTTATTGCTGTTTCCTTTTTTGAAAAAGGTAGAATTTACATTTAATGAAATGTGCAAGTCCTAAGAGTACAATTCAATGAATTTTGTCAAACTCTAAGCTTATTTGAACTTTAAGTTTCCAAGTTGTTTAATTGTGAGTTTTACTATCAAGAGGGTTTTGGGGGAATTAAATCTCTTGTGGTTGAAGAGGGAAAACTGTATTTATGTCATGCTGTTAACTCACTCCTTCCAAGGCCAGGGGTAATAAACAGGCACAGGCAGGCAATCAAGTCTGTGAACCATTGGATTGACTGAGTTAGCATGTGTTACCCACCTCAGAGGCCATTTACCTACTGACCTGTGGGACACTTGTCCAGGAAAGGGAAAGACAGAGCCTGTGGGTCTCAGAAGCATTATATAGTAGCCTGGCAGCATGAGAGTTAGCATGTTTGGCTCCAAGCTTTTGCTGATGGTGCCAAACCATAAGTACATGATAAAAATTAACCCAAGAGCATTCAGAGTTCAAAATAGTCTCTTTCTTTTTAAATTTTTTTGGCTCTTGTCATATTCCTGTATGATTCATGTATAGCTAGGCATTTATGTCTTGGTTAAAATATGTTCTCCTCTGTGCCCCTGACACATAGGTCCTGATTCTTTACATTTAGCTTTGCTACAGGAAATGTACCATGTAGTTTTAATTTGCCTGCAAGTAAAGAAGGTGGAATAAACAGCTGGCTTGTGAAAAGATGGTGGCCTGGATGTTCTCTGTCAATTGAAACAGCCTCAACTTTTATTTCAGTTACATGTGTCTGATGGAAGCTGGGTGGTGAGGAAAACTGGCTGTGTTGGGATTAGGCAAGTTAATTTCTCTGAATCTTCTTTATTTCCTTCTGTAAAAGATGACAAAAGCCTCCTAGAGCTTTTATAAGGATTATATGAGAGAACATTGGAAAGCCTACAGTATAAAAGTTTTGAGTCTCTCTTCTTCCTTTATCCATGAATACTGTTAGTAATGATGTAATGACATTCCTGGAGCTAAGAACAAATGTTCAAAGACCACAAGCTAAGTCTGACTGATGCAGTGTCATCCATCAAGAAGGCTTAACAGGAGGGACTGACTCCAAATCATCCTGATCCTCTCAGAACTCCTACCCAAGAAACTGAGAAGGAGCTTAGGCATTGGCAGGGACTACATTATCCACTTCAAGCGTGCTGTCCACACTGAAATGACCCAGGCTCTGCCATCTCTAACTATGGCTTCCAGGGCCATTATGGTCATCCCCTTTCCTTGGCCAAAGGAGAAAGGGCATATAGCAATGCCTGTGGGAGGGTTTTATGGCCAAGCCTTGAAGTGGCACATATCACTTCATCCTCACCCCATCGGCTGCAACTTGATCACCTGGCCACACTTAACGGCAAGGGAGACTGGGAAATGCCATCTGGCTGTGTGTCTGAGAAGACTGTAGATTTTAACGACCGTTAGCCATCTTAGCCACAAATGGCGAATAGCCTGACCAGGGTAACATTTTCCATGTTCACGGAAATAGAGTCATAGCCACATCACTGTGCTGGCATTTGGGTAATAATTAGAGGCTCTCGAGAATTGTTCATACAGTACTTTTAGTTCTGTTCCTTCAAACCTATTTTTAGACTTCTGGAATGCAAAGACTCAGTGGGAGGCATCTATGCAGGCTTTCTTTCACTTTGCTGGGCAGTTCATTTGGATTCCTAAGTGTAACTGAGTCATTTTTTAACCCCTGCTGGGCATGGTCTGGTTTAAGAAGCCCTCCTCGTTCCCGAAACTTGAAGGGCAAACCTATCCTGGGGTGGCCTGACCCTGGCAGTAAATCCTGATGTGACTCTGGTACCTTCAGATGGAGAAATTTTCTAAATTTCCAAGGAGCTTGTGGCTGAGCTTGTCTGAGATTGACAACAAGAGATTCAGAGTTGCGGGTCCTAGGAGATGACAAGGATTGGGCCTGCTAGAGGGCTGAATCTCTCTAAGCCCAGCAATCATAAACATAGCCGACATAAATTATAGCCCACAACTCAGCTGTGCAAAAGAGAAAACTTTTTCTTAGAGCTTAATTTTAATTTTGAGCACCTCCCTCCATTCCATCAGGTGATTGAGATAATCTCAATCTATTGGTCGTTATGGGGAATTTTCATGACATCAGGTTGCAAGGGGGACAACAGGCTTGAGAATGACAATGTCTTTTGTCATTGACATATACTATTGAGCATCTTCTCGTGCTGCCCTCCTGCCCCTTTCAGCTCTAGCGGATTTCTCTCTGCTTCCTCTGTGCCACATGAGAAAGCAAATGAGTCATTCTGCTTCCTCCCTGCCAGGCTAGGAATCAGGACTCTCTCTGCGGCTGTTCTCTTTCCAGGGACTTCCCTCCTCTAAGGTACACTGCCTGGGGGAACAGGACAAGCCCCTCCACTGCCACCCACCTCTGCCTCTGCTCTCATTCCTTCGCTTCTAATTGCCCTTTTCCCAACCTAGAAGTATCTCTCATCTAGTTTCCCAGAACATTCCTCTCTCCTCAAACCTGCTGCTGTCACTTATGCAAGTCTTTTGTGTTCCCCCAAGGCCTTTTCTTTTGGAACACTGAAGTCCAGAACAGGTAATTTTTTTATTCCTCTATATTCTATTCTATAACTTCCCCTTCCTGGTTCAATGATAATAGAGCATCATAACAGCTAGGATGAGGGCTGAAGAGGAGAGTGATAAAGCCTCTCAGTTAATATATTAGAATAATATTCCCCAACAACAATTCACTACCTACCTATCCACCTTACAACATATAAACACATACATACAAAAAAAGCAAGCAAAAACATGCCCCAGTAGGGCATTTGAAATGGATGTCTGTGAGCTTAGGCACGTCAAATTGTTTCCATTCAGCTACATATGCACATACACTGAGTTATACTGTAGATAATTTTGTAAGAAAAGATTGTCCAAGACTAAGAAATGGGCAAGGGAAATTACAAAGTGTCTTTTCAGTGGAGTGCAGCACATAGTGTAGTGACCTCTCAGGAGATCATCTGATTCTACAAGCATGTGAGGCTTTTGATTGATTTTCTGTTGACTGTTTTACAATTCTGCAGGGATAGAAGGTAATGTGTAGAAAACTGATAGCAATGCTAGTGATGATTCTTGTGGATGGCAATGCAAATGAATTTTGACTGGTAGAGATACAACTGATTTCTGCCAATTTGAAAAGGTAAGCCCAAACGTTACATTGCATTACCTTAGAGGACATTATTAGTTTTTATTTATTAGAAAATTCATTTCTGCATTCCTTTCCCTCTCTATATATCTATCTATACCTATCTATATTTGTCAGTTTTTCATATTCTCCTCTGACCCAGTCTTAACATGTTACCATTGATTAATTACTTAATAAGTGGAATAAAATCTTTGATGTGTACACTTTATTTGAAAGTTAAAGTTTTTACTTTTTGAAAATTATGTTTGAGCCATTTGTAGCATAAGCTGTTTTTGGTATCTAACTGCCACACTTCTCCTCTCCTTGCTCCACCAACAATACTCCAAAGAATAGCTCAGGGGTTTTCCACATTTCATTTAGTCTTCAAAATAATCTTCACAATAAATAGGCAATAAAATTTCCATTTTACGCATTAACAACTGAGTCTCAGAGAATGGTTTGGTTAATTGTAGGTCCCAGATAGTTAAAAAGTATGTAATACAGCCGAGTTTTCAATAATTATCTAGCTTGCCTCAAACCCCTATACCCAGTGTTACCCTGAACTATTTTAAAGTCAAAATTGCTTAGGAATGCACAGTCCTCCTGTAAAATTAAAAGTGTTGGAAGACCTTATGGTCGTCATTTTAAGCCTTTTCAAGAAAAACAAATCTGTTGACTTTGGAGGTTTAAAGTCAAATGAACATTTCGTAAGAAATCAAAACTGGTGAGCCAGTCACTTTTGCGTCTCTACTTCATAGAGGGTGACCTGTAGGACGTTGGATAATGTATGTCAGTCGCATCAAGGAATATATAATATTGAAGAAGCTAACAATCAACAGTCTAGTTTTGAAGGCACGGCATGGACATGTAAAATAAAATCTATCCCTAAGATTAAAAGATCTAAACAACATTTTTCAGAAAAGAAATAGGTGAGACATCACAATTAATTAGTAATTGGTGATCAAGTGAATTATTCTTGTTGGAAAGATAAAATCATAAAAGGTAATGTTTTATATCAGCTTGTGTTATTCAGGTTCAAAATTGGTCAGTCCATCTTAATTATTTTCCTTTTCCTTTCTCTTCAAGTCACAAGGAAAGTGTGATTCAAAGTTGAATGGTATCAGTAGTGCGGTACTTCTCATAATGTATACAAGAATTCTTGCTTTCTTCAGACTGGCTTGTCTTCACTGCTTTTTTTCCTGATCTGAACTCATGGTTCGTGACATTTTGCCTAGCTGCTGTAAACATTCTTCTTGAATTTCCAGAGAGAGGAAATATGTTGAATGAGTAGACCTAAGGGCAGTACTAACTACCTAATTTGCAGGCCCTGTACAAAAGGAACATATGGACCTTTTGTTCAAAGAAGAAACAGAATGTTAGCATGCTAGAATCTCCCTCACTCCTCCTCCTCTCATAACTTTCCCAAGGGTACCCATTATCCCGACTTCTAACAGCACACATTAAGTTGACCTATTTTTGACGTTATACGAATGAAACCGTGCAGAACATACTTTTCTGTGTCTGAATTCTTTTGCTCAACATTATTATTGTGAGATTTTCCCATATTGTGACATGTAATTGCAACTTGTTTATTCTTGTTGATGGATAACATTCCTTTGTAGACTCTTAAAGTTATTACGACTAGTATCGGAGTAAGTTTTCCTTTCCCTCATCTCCCAGATCTTTCCTCTGACGTGCACTGGTATACCCACACGTGATGGCTACTTTTTTTCTTCCTCTGAGTGAACTAGGGCAGGAAACTTCAGCTGGTGACACAATAAATCCACATTCAACCTTTTTTTCCAGTATGGGAACCTAACAACTTTCCCTCATTCTATTTCCAAGTAGTTGATTTCTTATTCTTGCCATGTGTAATGATGGGCATGAAGAAATCACATGTACATAATGACATATGGAAAAAATTCACAGAAACAGAACACAAATAGCGTGTGCATCAATTGAACCTCAGCTTGTTTTGAGTGCAGGAATATGTCATCAAATGTTTTTTCCTAATGTTTTTGAAATTTCCAAGACTGCACTTTATTATTTTTATTTAACAGCGTTATTAATGTGTAATTCACATACCATACAATTTACTCATTTAAAAGATGCAGTTCAATGGTGTTCACTTTACTCACAGAATTGTGAAGTCATCACCACAATCAATTTTAGTACACTTTCATTACTCTAAAGGGAAACTTCATATCCATTAACAGTCACTCCTCATTTTCCCTCAATTTCTCCCCACCATGCCTACCCACCATTTGCCCTAGCTAGACAACTACTAATCTGCCTTTTGTCTCTATGGTTTTACCATTTCTGGACATTTTGTATAAATGGAATCATACAATATGTGTTCTTTTGTGAATGGCTTCTTTCACTACTTCATTCCTTTTTATGGCTAAATAATATTCCATTGTATAGATACATGATATTTTGTTTATCCAATCATCAGTTGATAGATATCTGGATTGTTTGCAATTTTTTGGTTATTATGAATCATGCTGCTCTGAACATTTGTGTACAGGTTTTTAAGTGGAAAGACGTTTCTGTTTCTCTTAGGTACATACATAGAAATTGTTTAACATTTGAGGAACTGCCAGACTGTTTTCCAAAGTGGCTGCACCATTTTACATCGCAACCAGCAGTGTATGAGGATTCCAATTTACTCACATTTTCATTAACACGGGTAATAGTCTATCTTCTTTATTATAGCCGTTTTGGCAGGTATGAGGTGGTATCTCCTTATGGTTTTGATTTTCATTTTCCTTATGGCTAATTATATTGAGTATCTTTTCATGTGCTTATTGATTATGTGTATGTCTTCTTTGGAGAAAGGTATATTCAAATCCTCTGCCCATTTTTAAATTGGGTTGTCTTTTTATTATTAAGTTCTAGGAAATCTTTATATATTATAGATGGAAGTCTCTTATCATATATATGATTTGCAAATATTTTCTCCCATTTTTAGGTTGTCTTTTTACTTTCTTGATGGTATCCTTTGAAGTACAAACGTTTTTAATTTCGATGAAGTCTAGTTTACCTGTTTTCCTTTTCACTTGAGCTGTTGGTTCCATGGAACTTTATTCTTAAATACGATTTCAAAGCATTTTTGAATAGTTAATACTTAAAAATTCATTGTTATTTTTTCCTGAAACTTGATATGTTTACTGTCATTTTAGGGGAGACTTCTAATGGGAAACCAGTCAATGATGTTTTACACGTTTTTAGGAGGCTGAAATTCCCACTTGCTGCTGCTGGTTTGAGTAAAAAATCTTAAAATAAAATGGAATTTTTTTTCTAACAAGGGAAAAAAGAGTGACTAGGAGATGAATAATCTTGGAATCAATCACAGGATAAGCGTATTTGATGGCTGACTGGCATCTGGTTATCTTGGCAGCCGAGATGTGAATAGCTGAAGGTAAGCAGTCTAGTAATGGGTACTTACTGATTCTGGGCCCCAGGCTGAGCTAAGCATTGTGGGAGGCTAACAAGCAGGATGAGCCCTTTTCTGATTAGGATCTTATAAACTAGATGGAAGAGATATAGCTAATACACAGGAAGCAATTTATGAACAATCTTTCTAATTCCCTGGCTATCCAGCTTAAGGCTCTTCAAGTCAGTCCTCATTAAATAGTTATGTAATTAACTAAAAGATAATATAGAATCAGGGACTAAATTCTGCAGCGTAGACTATAATCATGGTGTGATCTTGGGCAAGACATTTCACCTTTCTGAGCTTCCGTTTATTCATCTCTAAGTGGGGACAATAATAATGGCACCTCAAAGAGTTGTAAGGAACGGCAAATGAGACGGTGGCTGTGCAAGTGTGCATGTAACTATCAGGACTCACAACTTCTCTGAATGCAGGAACAGAGGCAGCAGGGAGGACTGGTGCAGACATGGAGTTTGGAGTTACACAGAACTGACTGAAAATTTAGCATCTGTCTGCTTTTGGATGAGTCCTTATCTGTGAAACCTACTTCATGAGACTGTTGGGTGGACTATTTTAAGTGAGTAAATATATACAAAGGACTGAACACAGGAGGATCTTTTAGGTGAAGGAGGCAACAGGTGCAAAGCATAAAAGTACATGGTTCTCCCAGGATGAGAGTATGTGTTGGGAAGTAACGAAAACATAGGACTGAGAACACAATGGGGCAGGACTAAAAACCGAATCAGGTAACTTCACCTGGGCCCAATGGGAGGTCACTGAAGGACTTTAATCAACAATTATTTTGTCTGATGCTTATTTCAGGCTTGAGAAAAGGCAACCTGCCACATTGGAAAAAACCCTGTTATGGTTAGTTTTAGCTCTGCCACTAGTTAGTTGGGTGTTTCAGACCAGTCATTTAACCTCCCTGGGCCTTACCGCCAGGTAAGTTCCTCCAAGTTTATTTTGAGAAACAGTAAGCTTCAAGATGATAGATCTGGTCTTCCTAGTGGTGCCCCTGTCAGACTGCTGCCGAAGATCAGAAAACAAAGACTTTGATCATCTGGGACTCAGGGCAATTTTCTAACACCCACAGTCTTGGTGTTTTAGAACATCTTTAATGGGTTGTAGCAAAACATGCGAGCATACATAGATAACCAATTCCAGTCCAAAGTGGTGCTGGGTGAAATGTTTCAGATTGTTCACGTGTCTTTCTGCAATGTGACAGGCATTCCCATGACATTCCCACAATGCATTTCTTGAACATTTACTGATATATAACATACACAGAGAAAAGTGCTCAAATGCTAAGTGTCCTGCTCTCCTAGTTTTCACAAACGTAGCATATTTAACCAGTCAGTTCCCAATTCAAGAATCAGAACATAACCAGGGCCACAGAACCCCACTTGCTCCCTCCTCAGTCATTCCTTCCCCAAGGGATAACCATTGTCTCTAATACCATAGAGTAGTTTAAAAATGTTAAAAAAAAAAAAACTCATTGCAAATAAAGATTGTTGAATCTTTATTTAGAGATATTTAAATGTCATTCAGAGATCTAAATTTTCTTCTGCCTGGATGAATAGATAGCACACTTTTGGGAAATCATTTGGAACTATGTCTCAAGATCTGGGAACACGTTTATTCTATTCTGTTCTTGGAAATTTATCCAAGAAAAATCTGCTTTAAAAATGACGAATTTATAGTCATGAATATTTTCACTTCACAGTTATCTGTAATTATTAAACCAGAAAGTAACTCAGGCACTCAATAATAGGTGAATCATTAGTTAGTTTATAGTTAGAAACCATAAAACATTAAGTAGCTGTTTAAAGGGAAGACTCCATAACAACAGGGAATGTACTTTTATTGTCTAATAAAAATTGAAAGTGCAAAAGTGCACTATTCTAGAACCATATCTTTATAAAACTCAAATGCACATGGACAAGAACCAGAAAATATTTATGGAAGGATGTTGGTTGCTTTCTATGTTATGTTGTAAAATTGTTACTGTAATAAAAACCTGATAGGCAAAATAAAAACATACAACCTTTTCTATTTAAAATGAAAATTTTATAACAGTACAGCCAGGACTTTTAGAGTACAAAGGAACAAGAAATTGCAAACCTATTTTTTTTTAATCTAAAAGTCAACCGACAGCTATGAGAATGTCAAAATGCTGAAGTACAGCCATCTCCAATATTGGCAATGATTCAAGGAAATGGGTCCTTCCGCACATTGATGGTGGGTATAAAATTGCTACAAGCTTTGGAAAGCAAACAAGCATTAACTTGTAAAATAAAAATGCATGTGTCCTTTGACCCAGAAATCTTGCCTGTATGAATCTATCCTATGTAAATAAAAGTACTAGGACTCAAAGATATGTGTGTCAAATTGTTCACAGCATTATTTGTAGTAGAAAAACAGCCACAAGCAAATAAACAAACCTGGACACAACCCGAATGTCCTTTTGTTGTACAATGACTGGGCAAATTTTGGTAGATGCATAGAATGAAGCATTTTGCAGCTATGATAAGGAATGAGTTAAGCCTCTAAGCTTGACTTGGAGGAACACTCGTGAATAATTACTAAGTGAGAAAAACAGACTGAAGACTAACCTGGATAATACAACTCATTTTGTAATAATGTTACAAAATATCATATACACTTGTGGGGCATAAAGAAATATGTGAAATTATTCTCTGGTTATCTGAGAAATTGAGGGGATGAATATTAGCTTTTTCTTAATGTATCTTTACATAAGTGAGTTTGAGTAGGTGTTTATTGTGTAATTTATGAAAAGGAATTTAATAAAAAGATTTTTTTAAAGTTAATGATTTGCCCAAAGCACTTATACAACACTTAAATACCAATCAATAGTTTTTCTGACTTAACAAACTAAGTATAGAACTATTACCAATGAGGCTGTTTCATCAAATGCCAAATGGTGAAAGAATCTACAAATGATTCCTCCTGTGCAGTTTCCTGAAGAATCCGAACATGTATAAAATAAATGTAAAACCAATTATGAATATTCATTTTGTAGAATGCTCATGTTTGGTGCTTATGGGGGACTAATTTGTAATGTTCGATTTTTTTTAAAAGTAGAATTTATGGCATCCTTAACATTTCCACTAAATATAATATTTTCCTAAATATTGTCCAAGAACAACTTCATGGGGCAGAGTGAAAGATAAGCCTCTCTTGATGTCTGACATCTACAAATATCTTAGCCTCACTTTCAGTTGGTAAAATGCTGCCACTCCTTCCTTTGTTTACTTAGAATGGGGAGGGGGAGAAACTTGGATCAGCATCCAGACCTGGCCGTTGACATTCCCCAATTCTCAACCCTGTTTGCATCCACCAAACTGGCTTTATTGGAGGGGCAGGACTCTCATCAGCCTTGTCTCCAGCAACCACATATTTTGTGGTGACGGGTGGGACAGGAGCTCTTAGTTCTCCAGCAAGCATTGTATTGGAGTGATAAAGAGAGCAGAGGAAACACTTCTTGGATGCATAGAAATTGGATATCTGGCCCCCCAGGGTCTATCACAGGCAATGGTCCTCTTGCCAAGAGATCATCTGACCAACGACCTTGTGCAGTCAGCCAAGGGGGCTGACGGAGCATTGTTGATGCATCAGAGAAATTATTACCTCTGGTCACAAACTTTGTTAATTTTTTCTTAATCTATATTTCTTTTTCAGTGTTTACTATTCAGTTAAGAAACCTCTGACAGGAGATTTCCACCTCTTTATCCTCGAAACCATAGGGCACGAACTTACACTGTTTACTACGCTGAATTATAAAGTGCCCAAATTATAGGAAAAGAGGAGTTACTGTCTCAGAGCTCACAGAATATTTGACCAAAACCTCCTCCTGTCCCACCAAATATCCTGCACAGACTGTCCTTAACTAATGATAAGGTTCTGTTCCCAGAGTTTATTTATAAATTACTTTGGAATTCAGCGTTATGATATTTTAGGTTATGAGAGGGAGTCATCCTAAAAGGGCCATACTTAGCTTTTTTTTTTATTGTGATAAGAACAGATAACAGGAGATCTACTCTCTGACGAATTTTTCAGTGTATAGTACGGTATTGTTAACTATAAACACTATGTTGTACAGCAGATCTCTAGAACTTGTTCATCTCATATAACTGAAACTTTCCACCCACTGAACAGCAGCTCCGCATTTCCCACCTCCCCCCTCAGCTCCTGCAACCACCATTCTACATTCTGCATCTGTAAGTTTGCCTATCTTAGACTTCTCATATAAGTGGAATCTTGGAGTATTTATTCTTCTGCAATTGACTTATTTCACTTAGCATAATGTTCTCAAGGGTCATCCACATTGTTGCATATGGCAGGATTTCCTTCTTTTTTATGGCTGATTAATATTCCATTATATGTATATAGCACATTTTCTTTATCCGTTCATCCATTGATGGATGTTTAGGTTATTTTCACATCTTGGCTATTGTGAATAATGCCACAATGAATATGGGGAAGCATAAACTTCTTCAAGATCCTGATTTTAATTCTTTTGGATAAATACCCAGAAGTGAGATTGTTGGATCATATAGTACACCAACAGTGTACAAGGATTCCAGTTTCTCCACATCCTCACCAACACCACTTTTTTTGTTTTCATAATGCTCATTCTAACAGATGTGCTCATCTTCGGTACTGTAATATTTCACTGTTATCTGGACCTCTTATAAAGGTATTTTGGCCATATATCATTGTGAAATCTGTCTCTGTGAGGGATCAAGGACTGAGAATTCCTATTCTGTCATCTTACTGATGTCACTCCCCAAGATGTTTCCAGAGTCCATTTAACTTTTCAGTAATAATTCATTTTTTTAAAGAGACTAATTGCAAGAAAGTTGAAATATATTTGTATTGTAATTTTCTACTTTGGGTGATGATAATTTATAATAATACCGTGAGGGAGAGAAAGGTAGATATTTGATGAATCAGAAAAGTTCATCCAGAGAAGTTAAGCTGTTTGCCCAAGTTTGCCCTGTGAATGAAGGTGCACACTCAGTTTCGTCTGGGACTATGAGAAACAATCTTCCCTACTCAATCCCACATGGGGAAAGGGATGGTATTTCTGAACATGATAAGTTGTGAATTCTTTCTATCTGCCTAAGACCCCAAACCTACCTAATTTAGTAATACCATTGGTGTCCTGAATTGGAGCAAGAAGGTGTGGCATTCCACACCTAAATGTCCCTGTTTCTTGTTCATATGTATGGGTTATTTGTAGTGAAGTTTGTGTTGGAAACTGCTTGAATAAACACCCTCACCAAGGGAAAAAAGATAAATGGGAAAACTATATATGTGGCATATATTTCCTGAAACATATATACGTTTATAGGCACATAGAAGCTAACTTTAATCATGGATGCAGTAAAGGCAACATTCATAGAGGTAGTTTTTAAGTACACTTTCTTAAAGGGCAGCAGATATGTTTAGACACTAACAGACAAAATAAATTATGTGGCTTCTTTGGTGATGGCTTTAATGCAGCAGAAATGCTGTACCCCTCTTTGTGGAATTCACTAACATTGCTCTACTCAAAGAAATTATTGTTCTCATCTAGACTGGTTCTTTTTGTGAGGGAATTCACATGGCAATACACAGAGAAGATGCAGGAGGAACCACAAGAAGATTAGAAGGATGGAAACGATATTTTTGTAATTTGTCCAACTATAGAATTCCACAAGCACGTTTTACTGGAAAAAAAAAAAGCACAGATTTTTGTTACTTAATCTGTGTTTTAGAGGCTGCAACAGCACAGGAATAAACACTGTAATCCTTGTTTTTCCGCGGTTTTGCTTTCTGTGGTTTCAGTTACCTGCAGTCAACTGCAGTTGAAAGTATTAAGTGGAAAATTCCAGAAATAAACAGTTTATAGGTTTTAAATTGAGCACCATTCTGAGAAAGGTGATGAAATCTCCCAGGGTCCAGCTCCAGCCCTCAGGGGACATAACTCATCCCTTTGTCCCAAGTATCCACGCTGCTACATGCTAGCCACCATTGGTCACTCAGTTATCAGATCAACTGTTGCAGCATCATCGCAGTGCTTGTGTTAAGTAACCCTTATTTTACTTAATAATGGCCACAAAGTGCAAGAGCAATGGTGCTGGAAATTTGGATATTCTCTTGCTGTGTCTACCTTATAAATTAAAGTTTATTGTAGGTATGTATGCACAGGAAAAATCACAGTATCTACAGGGTTTGGTACTAGACACAGTTTCAGGCATCTGCTGGGGGTCTTTGAACATATCCCCTGCAGATAAGGGGGGACTACATAACGCTCCTGACAATGATCATTCAACAGTATTTTTCTGTCTCCGCCTCCCAATGTCTCTGCAAGAATAACAACTTCTCTCAAATTCCTCCTGAATGTTTTTGCTATGCCCCCGCAGGTTTCTTGCATGCATTCTGCAAATAAATCCTCTTGTCTTGAGGGAAGAGATGTGTGATGACACAGACTTGCCATTTCCTCCTGCAATGCTTTGAGGCCTTGTGGTAATCAATCCCCATCTGTCCTAGGGCATTGCCACTGCCCCACTGCCCAGCAATGTCCTCACAGAGGCAGCTGATCTATGATATCAAGGATGCCGACATTACACTGAGTGTACCAGTTCCTGGTCCTAGGGGCCCTGATGTTGTTGTTCCTTCCGTCTCATGGACAGTACATGACACGGATTTTGCTTTTTCACTCGCTCTTCTGTGAGAGTCTCTGTCTATCCTCAGGCTTCCAGCATTCTTAGGGGCTACAATGAAATGCCACCACCATACTGTCACTATCCTTTGATATTGTTCCATTATTCTTGAACCAAAATTGTGGTTTAGACCTTCTCAGATCCCCAGTGAAATACGTCTTAGTGATGTGAACTGAAAAGCCCTCCAAACATGTCCAGATATGCTGGAGTCCTAAGAACACATACAGTTTACACTCAAACTGAGCCCCTTTTACATGGGCTAGATTCCCAGTCATTGGAAGCATTCTAGTTCCAAAGGCAACCTTCTTGAGGCCTGATATAATCCAAAGGAAAAATTGCCCAGGTAGAGTCCGTCTCCTCCAGAATTAATAGCAAGTAGACCTTGGAGGCATAAACAGTGGCGATTTAGTCTCTTTATCATCTCATTCTTCTTGAAGAGTAAACTGGATCTGCACAGAGGCCAAGGGTCTTAAGGAGAAATCAGGGATGTCCTGGGGGCCACAGTGGCCTGGAGTGCCTGTCCTAGTCTTTTCTAGAACAGGTGTAGGAGGTTTTCATTACAACCTTCAGTGTTCTCTGTTCTTATTTGTGGGCTTGCTGCCTTCTCAGGACGGTGATATAGAAGAGGGTTTGCTTTTATTTTTTTCCCCTTTACCTTCTGGTTTTCCTAAGGAGGCTTGATTTCATTTGTAATTCAACACCTGTTTAGGCAGGAATGCCCTGAGATTTCACCTGCAGATTAGAGTGGAGGATAGAAAGATGTGCCTGGAGCAACTGTGTCCATACAGACCAAAACTGACGTTCTGATGTCTGAAGGCTGGAGAACCTCATGGGCTCCACCTTGTACTTTTTGACACCATACCGTCCTAAAGCCTGTCTTTTTCTGATTCTGTTAAATGCTTAACTGTTCCATCAGGTCATGTCCCTCCTACCTAAGTGGCATTGCTATAGAAGCTTTGAAATATTTCTTTGAAGTCCACAGATCTCACTTGTTGAAAACATTCCCCGGACTTCCTTCCCTTGACACTCACTGAGTTGGCATTCATTGGGCCTCTTACCATTCATTAGCACCTTCATAACGTCAGCCATGTGCACATCGTTTGAATCTTAAGTGTGCTGATCATCATGGCCTCAACTCTCAGCACCCTAGATGTGGCATAGGCGAGTGTTCTTGGGCAATCATTTCACTTCTCTGAGCTGATTCATCTTTTTCTCACCTATTGCACTGAATCCTATGGAAGGCACACAACAGATTTTCAGCAAAGGTGTGCCGAATGAATGAATGAGCCTCAGTTTATTTATCTGTGAAGTGAGTAGGTTGGAGTAGCCTATTGTAAGCTCTTGTCCAGTCCAAATATTTGAAGATTCTTTGAGTCCGAATCATTGCCATATGTTGTGTAAACAACACCCTGCAATTAGCTTTCTATTTTAAGCAGAAGACATTGATATACGTATATATTTAGCGTCAGAGAATGAAGACAAGTTCATTATACAGAATGAGCTTCAGGATAAAAACTTTTCTTTTGAAAAGTATACAGGTATTTTCAGAGAATTCCTTAGGAAAAATAACAAAAAGATAATATATTTTTTTAAGTCTTGGTGTGACTAAAGCTCAATTAGATTCTTCTATCATACATTAAAAGCATCTAGACCATTTCATCCAATCACCTTTCAGGTGGGTTGGCTGGTATCTTAGACTGCTGTTTATAAGCTTTTAATGAGAAAAATTATACACATGCATTAAGGAGCTGGTTCTGATTTGAGATGCTTATATCTAATATGGGACAAGTATACAGCTTTGGAGGCAGAAGAATATGGGCTTAAATTCTGGATCTGATCTGCTCCTTACCAACCTGAGCTTTTAGCCATTCTGAGACTCAATTTCCCCATCTGTATAATGTACAACAAATACATTTTCTTTTATGTTTCCAGACTTTTGGACACTCTGTGCTATATTTATTGTACTTTTTTCCAACTAACAATTAAACATTAACATTGTTTTAAACTTAATGCCTATTATTTGAAAATGAAACTGACATGCTGTGTTAAAATAAGTTTATCCCATGGTTTACACCTTTTCATATATTCTGTAAATGCAAGGGGTTTCCATTTATGAAACTGAAATGCATGTTAATGGAAATAAAATACTGTCCTTAAAGAACGGACACAAACCCCTGAAAGTGACCCAGAAACGCTTCTGGAATTATGAGTATTTAATCTTCCTTAAACTAGAAAACAATATATTGAAGATAAAGTGCAAATAACCAAAGATAAAAAGGATTAAGAATTATTGGTGTGGAAGGAAGATGCCTATAATGACACCGAGAGCTCAAAACTACCATCCATCATGGCCAGATTGGAAAGCTCCAGATGTTGCCAAGGGAGAAGGAGCTCTTTACCTCCTGAATCCCCGTCATGCCTGCCAGGTCACTGCTACCTATCTCTACATGTCACTGAAGAGTCTAGGGAGGCACTGAGACGAATTGTGTGATCTAGACACAGCACTGTGTCCTGAAAGTCTCTAACATCATGAAGTCATCAGTTACCAGGTTTGTTTTCATCTACTGGGATGACCTACTATAGGGATCCAGCAACATGGAAACAGAACTCTCAATCTGACCCATCTCCTATTTGTTAACATGAGTCAGTTCTGGGTAACTCAACTTTCCCAAACAGACTGCAGTGAGGGATCTTAATGTTTATGTAGCAGAACCCTCTCTTTTTGCAGTTGGGGAAACTGAAGCCCAGAACAATTGTGTGATTTGCACAGGAAGAGCACAACTGGCTAACAGCAGAGCTGGGTAAGAACACATTTCTCCTGACCCTAATTCCAGTGCCCTTTTCACAAGATTATGCCTATCCTGTGCAGAATGTAACTCTGTAAAGAGGAATGATTAAATATTCATCCATATTCTTAAAACAGAATATAAATTTTGTGTGTCTAGAGCAATAACTTTGGGAGAAGTCCCTCTATTGATGGTCTAGTGCTGAATGGCTGATTCCCTGAAGTTTGAAGGAGAGGTCGCATGCCACAAATAACACAGGCAAGAGCCTGCATGGTGAGAGCCCAAGTGTGAACCTGCACAGGCTTTGGCATGAATTCAAGAAGCCAGCCTGAGTCAGAGCTCGCTCTTTAGGGCTGGTAGGCAAGGCCACTGCCGCTGAGATAAAATTTATCATAATGAAACCTTCCGGGGACTGCCTCATGCCATTTCCTGTGCTCTTTGTACTTTGACTTGTGCAATTCCACAAACTATGCTAAATCCTTTGCTATGACATAGCCAGGTAGATACCCATATCCAGAATTCTTCTTCAGAAAAAAAAGAGAAAGAAAATGAGACCAGAAGCTTACTACTTTCAGGAGGAAGACTGTCTCTCTTTTAAACTTCCTTTCATACTATTTTTTTTTTTTGGCTATGGCGTTCTGAATCATGTACTCAAGAATCCCATCCCATGGTTTATATATAATTCTAATACTTATACGTCAGAAGAGCACTTATGTTTGGGTGAATAAAGGTCTGTCTCTCAGCTATCAGATACGGTAGCCATTAACCACAACTGGTTATTTAGATTTAAAATGATTAGAATTAAATGAAAATAAAAATTCACTTCTTTAATCTAAGGAGTCATATTTCACATGCTCAACAGCCACATGTCGCTAGTGGAGTCCATACTGGCCAGTGGAGGTATGGAACATTTCCACCTTCAGGGAAAGTTCTCTTGAGCAGCGCTGGGCTATTTGCTAAAGATTAAAGAAGTGGGGCTGTATAATTTGCCAGATTATATTAGGTATGCTGAATGCCACTCCTGATTGAAACAATGATAATGTTGTATGGAATATTTAAAAAAATTTTTTTTAAGTTCCTCATTGAGCTGGCAAAAAAAAAAAAGTTATGTGTAATCTCCAAACTGAATTGAAAACAGGAATCCTGTGAGTTAAGTGAAACAGCTGGAACTTCGCCAAGAGTTTCTAAGAAACTTAGTGAACTTGAGCTTCTAATTTGGTTTTATTGGATAGAAGAGGGCACAGGAGGTAAATCTTAGGACCCACCCAAGGTAGAAGTCTGTTAGGACATTTCCTTATAGTGCTGGGATTCTTAAGGGCTATGCCCTTTGAGGTAAGGTGAGCTAGAAAGAAACCTCACCCTCAGGAGAGGACATCTCTTCTAATAATATGTCACCATAAGCCAGCTCTCATATGAATTTCAGTCCGTATTCACACTGCCTTTGTGGTCTGAAAAATTGCAATTAGATAATTTAACTTAAGTGACACCATTTGGATAATGCTCTTAGGCACCTGGCAGCTGAAAATGCATATCCCTTCTGTAAAACTATTAGTTCAAACTCATATTTAGAAACTCTTCAGGAAAATTTTGGACAAAAATGAGCAATCCACAGTCAAAAAAATCACAATACACAAGGAAATGATGCTCAAATTCATTTGTAATAATGTAAATACAAATTAAATCCAAAATGAGACACCATTGCACACTATCAATTTGATAAATTTTAAAACATTTGATATATCAAGTGATCACCAAGACGTAGAGGAACCAGAACTTTTATCCACTGTTGGTTTGGGTGTAATGGTACAACTTTGGAAACCAGTTTAGCATCAGATATGATGTTGAACCTATGTGTTTCTGTAATAATACAGTAATCCACTTCAAGAGACTGTACACTTATATAACAGAACATGTGTATAAGAATGTTCATAGCAGCATGATTTATAATAGCCAAAAACGGAAGATCACCTAATTTTCATAGTAGACAATCAATAAATTGTAATACAGAAATGCAATGGAATAAGATTGAGCAGTGAAAATGAATGAATGACAGCTACATGCCTCAACGTGGATGAACTCAAAAACATAATGTTGAGTGAAAGAAGCAAGTCTTATAATATTTATAGCGTAATTCTATTTATATAAGTTCTATTTATTTAATTATTTATGTAACCAAGCAAAATGAAGTTACATACATATACAACTTGTATATAATTGATATACATCTAATATACATTTATTACAAATACTAACATAGATGATAATTCTTAAGAAAACAAAAACTGAAGGAAAAGCGCGATTAACATACAACTGAAGATCAGGAACGAGAAAGGGATGTGATTTGAAAGAGCCACACAGGGGAGCTTCTAAAATGCTATGTCTTCGATGTCTTAAATTGGGTGATGGAAAGACAAGTGTGCTTTAAAGTATGTATACATAGATATTTCATATCCTCTTGCATATTTGATCTATTAAATAATAGTGAAAGTTCTGAATTAAGTAAAATATCTAGGATCATCTAGGTAATAACCGACAGTGCTGGAACTGTAACCAGTTTCCACCAGGTCAGTTGGCGGCTTCTTGCACATACGTTCCTCAGCACGTATTCTAAGAAGCAGCTTTCCCTCCTCACCTTGTCCTCAGTCATCAATAATTGTTCATATGTTCTGTATCTTCCAGAAATCTGTGGACATGTCTTGTCCTGTAACAATAATCTCACTCCCTATTCTTTTTCTTGTTTTAGGATATTACAATCACACACACAAGTACACACAAACTGACCCTAGAGGATACAGAGATAATTCGGGGCACAGAAGAGAATTTAAAAATAACATTCCAATTTGAGAAGATATTGTAACCATAAAGCAAGAACAGAATGCTGCGAAAAGGAACAAAGTGTATGAAAGTATCTTTTTAATTTAAAAAGGGGAAAAATGCAAAAATATTCTCAAAATGTGGAGCAACAGGAAAACAATATGGAACATTTTAGAGAAGTAGTAAGAGACATAGAGATCTATCCAGGAGGTCCAACAGTCAGTAAGTAGTAGTGCGAGAAAGATAAAACAGAGGAAATAGAAGGGGCAAAATGATTTAAGAAGCAAAGAGGATATTTTTCAGAGCTGAAGGGGAACAGAATTCTTTAAACAGAAAAGATTCACCTCTAAATCCTGATTATGAAATGTCAGAACACGAAGGATAAAGAGAACAAAAGACATCTTGTCAACAGAATTACCTTTGGAATCATCAAATACGAGAAAAATAATGGAAAAATGCCTTCAGATTTCTGAAGAAAAATAATTTCCCTTCCTTCTTTTCTCTTTCCTTATCTCCATCTTTCAGTCCATCCACTCCTCCACTCATCCATCCATCCATCCATTAAAGTTAACTCGTCTTTCCTGAATTTTCTTTTATACTAGATAAATTTCCTAAGCTGTTTCCTTATAGCAGTTGCCATGTGCATTATAAAAAGATCAGTCAAGTCTTTACTCTTAAATCTGAACAATATTAACCCTTCTAGCATGTCATTTGCTGATCTTTTTTCATATCTTATTTTTTTCCCTTGCGATTTGTTTTTACCAAAATGAGTACTTAAAATACACATTATTCTGAAACTTGCTTTTTCTCATTTAGCATATAAACAGCACATAATGTGAATATGGATCAATTAACTGTAGTTATTAGCTGTCTAATATTTCCTTGTACACATTTACCACAATTTATTCAACCACTTGCCCATTAAGAGTCATTCCATTTATTTACAATAACCAGGTTCTAGCCTCTTGAGTAATAGAAACCCAGAGAATTAACAAGTGTCCAGAGTGTGGAGCTGGGAGACCCTAATTGTCATAATGTATTTCAAGAATTTGCATTCTCTGTGTCACTCTTCACTCTATCAACTTTCTACACAGTATCTGATTTCTATACAAAACTATCATCGGCTTATCACTGGGAAATACATCTCCAGGGAGCAGCTTAGATTCCTTCTAGAGAGGGGTACATGCGTTGCAGGGTGCAAGGCTGTATTTTCCTTCTCAAAAAGACTTTTAGCTACACTTAAGTCATTTTTGCTCCCTAGGCAGGTCACCAGAATAACAGATTCTATAGATTTATCTTGCTTTTGAAAAGGAAATATAATTTCTAACTCCCAAAATAGGTAACCTTAGGCATACACTTTTTAGAGTGTATCTGGGTGAGAAATGATGAATAGCAATTTGATTTTGCTTCTTAAGCTAATTGCATAAAGTTATTTGCTGCGTTTTTTTACATGACCTCTATCCACCCAACAGATAGAAGGACACACTTCAGTAAGCACTATATTATTTCTCAGTGTGAGAAATAAATGCAGCCAAATCAATTTTATTTCCAAAGCAAATTTATGAACCATGAACTTAATTGAAAAAATATTCTTTAAAAAGTCTACAATGAATACTGTTAAATATATAAAATGGTGTTTGAGCATAATACTGGCTTTTTCTGCAGCAGGACTTTAGTCCTTTTAATTATAGATTCCTTTAACACATCACTGCGTTATCTTTTCCCACTGACTTTTCAGAATTTTTGGCCATAATTTAGCATTTGAGATACAGGCTATTATTAAAGTATTAATTTTATAACATTATCACTTACAAAAATCATTAAATTAATTTTTAAAATTTAAGCATACTGTTTATCTCTACTATTGGTTTTTATTGGTTTTATTGCTTATCATTAGGCCTTTTTAAACAATCGTTTCTGCCATTTTATTTATTTTTTTATTTTTTGAGGAAGATTAGCCCTGAGCTAACATCTGCTGCCAATCCTCTTTGTGCTGAGGAAGACTGGCCCTGAGCTATCATCCATGCCCATCTTCCTCTATTTTGTATCTGGGATGCCTGCCAAAGCATGGCTTGACAAGTGGTGCATAGATTCACACCTGGGATGGGAACTGGTGAACCCTGGGCCGTGAAAGCAGAGTGTGCGAACTTAACGACTGTGCCACCAGGCCCGCCCCTCTGCCATTTTATTTTGATTGATTTCTCAGGTAATGTATTTGAGTGTTTTGATTTGTTTGGCTTTTTTCAGGTAGGTTAAGTGGATGCTACATTTTCAGCTTCCTAGAATTTTTTTTTTAACTGAGATATGATTAACACAAAATGCAGAAGTGTCACATGTTCAGATTGATGAGTTTTTGACAATCCTGTAATATGTGCAACCACCCCCAATAATAATATGCAGAACATGCGCACCCCTCCAGGAAGTTCCCTCATGCACCTTCTCCATCCTGCCCTTTGCTTCCCTCCTCCAACACCACTATTTGATTTCTGTTGCCGTAGATTAACTTTCCCTGAATTTGCATTTCAAATAAAAGAAATCACAGGGCACATACTCTGTTCTGGCTTCCCTAACATGGTTTTGAGATTCAACCATGTCATTGTGTATATTAGTAGTTCATTCTTTTTTACTGCTAAATAGCATTACATTATATGAATATACTGCAATTTATTTATCTAATTTTTTGTTAACGGACATTGGGTTATTTCTAGCTTTTCAATATTTTGAGGAAGGTTGCTGGAAATATTATCACGTATGTGTTTTTGTGGACATATGTTTTCATTTCTCTTGGATAAGTACCTGGAAGTGAAAGCGCTGGGTAATAAGGTAAAGTTAAACTTTGTAAGAAATTGCCAAACTACTTGGAAGGTGATTGTTCCACTTTATACTCAAACCAGCAGTGTACAGAGGCTCTGGTTGTTCCACATTTTGGCCAGTATTTACTCTTATAATGCATCCCATGATAATTGTAAAGATGCCTGATTGTCCTACCTTTTATTTTCACTTTTTCAGTCTCTCACTCTAATTGATCCTACAGGGTTCTCCAAGGCTCACTGTCCTCAGGCTCAATTCCAGTGAAATAATACTCAGCTCAAATTCTTTCAGAGACCCAGTCACAACCAGTGAAGGTTCTCCGTTATCTGACCTTTACTTAAATTTCTAATTTTACCTCCCAGTCTCTAGTACATAAGTTCCACACACTTTATGTTCTAGCCAAACTAGCTGTGGCAGGCTCTTCCCCAAACCTGCTAGATGTCTTGCCTCTCTGCTTTTCTTCACGCTGTTCTTCCCTGATGTCCCCCATCTCCACAGTTGGATCAATCCCCAGGACTGAGTTCAGATTGTAACTTGTTATGCCATCCACTCCCCGAAACATGAAATTGAATTTCAGAATCCCTTTAAAATTTGATTTTTGTTTTTGTTCTAGGATGTTTCACTTTCACCTTTTATTATAGTTCATTTTCCCTATACTTTTAGGTCTCTTCCAGGTTGCAAGCTGGTGTGAAGGGAAGGACACGTTGCATTTGTTCTCTGTACACAGTGGGCCCTCAATAACTCATAACTGAAGGAATGAATAAGCTGAGTGAATTGTAAATGGAAATACTGAATGCTGTTTATGACCAGGGGTGGCCACTCCTTTTTAATTGAATTTTATCTTGGTGTCAGCTTATTTAAAACTAGTTATTCAGAGAGGTTATCAGATCCACTTACTAGGTAATATGTGTATAAAAAACAGCAGACATGGCGAAAGTATGGGCTTTGGAATCAGACGGACCTGTATTTCTGCTCCATTTACTAACTCTAAGAGCATGAACAAGTCTCTAAGTACTTTGATCTTAAGTTTTTCTCATTTATCAAATGCAGATGATATTACTTCATTGTCTTGTGACAATTAGAAGAAATGAAGTAAATACTCAAAACGTGTTAGAGTTATCTTCTTTTCTTTAATACAGCATACTGATCCACAAATCAAAATTTAAATTCTCTTTAATAATTGTTTTCTATGTAAAATTTAAAAGATGTTAAGGAGGACATTCACAGTGGGCCTATGTTGGCAACAATGAACCAAACCTAAGGACAAAGTGAGTTACATACCCACCTTCTAAAAAACTGCTGGGCTCAGGCTCCGCCCCAGACTTATCAAGAGGAGATGTGTCATCCCTACTGTCCATGAAAGTCAGCCAGCGCCCCTTCCCAGCCTATTAAAGAAGAACTGAGAGAAGTGGAGGATTCATAAGAAGTGTAGGTGTCAGCCTGGTGAAGCAAGTGTTCAAGATAAAGATGCTTGCTCATCTCCAAAGCCAAGTGATGGGATTTCTAAGAGAATCACATATCAAGACTGGAGATGCCTGCAAAGGGGAAAGGCTGGATCTCTTTCCCAGATGGGCATCTCCCAAGGCAAACAGGCCTCCCCATCTGCCCCACAGCCTAACTGAAGAGGGAGAGAAAAGACGAGGGGGCAGGACAGAGAGCAAGGATGGATGGTGGGTGGGTGTTCACACCCACAATTGGAATACAAAGAGTTTCCTATGGTGGCATTACAGAAAAGAGCCAGTTTTGTGTCATCTTGTCAGTTCTCCACTGAAAACAGCTGCTTAAAAGGCCAAGGCTGCCTACCAGGAACAAGCGTGAGGGGTTTTCCACCAGGAAAGGAAGATAAGGGAAAGTGGGAAGGGATTGAAGTGAGCCAATATGTTAGCAAATTATCTAGCAGGGCTACCCCAATAAGGTCTTTGAAAGATTTCGTGCATGCAACCTTCGAGACAGCCAGCATTTGAAAGTCTCTTTCCCTTGGAGTGTGTTGGCGGCCAGAACATTGTAGTTCAGAAGCAGTGACCACCAGAGAAAAACGATGACAAACTTACCTGGGAAAAAGGCTTTTACTATTTTCTCTGATCCCTTCTTCCTCACCTAACATCAGAGTAGCTGGAGGTGAGAAGAAAGAGGACCAAGAGAGAGTTCAGAGATGGACTGTGTCTTCTCATTCACCAGCTCCAAGGTGCCAGAGTAAAGAAAGAAAAGTGCAGATCACAATCTCATCCATTCTACAGGTGGGGCCTTTGCTTGGAGAGGGAGAGAGGTGAGATTTTTAAATAGCTACTTTTGTGGCCGGTCCAGTGGCACCGTGGTTAAGTTCGCACGTTCCAATTCGGTGGCCCAGGGTTCACTGGCTCAGATCCTGGGACCTACGCATGGCTTGTCAAGCCATGCTGTGGCAGGTGTCCCACATATAAAGTAGAGGAAGATGGGCATGGATGTTAGCTGAGGGCCAGTCTTCATCAGCAAAAAGAGGAGGATTGATGGCAGATGTTAGTTCAGGTCTAATCTTCCTCAAAAAATTAAATAAATAGCTATTGAGATTAAAATTTTAAAATGAGCAGAATCTTGGTAATTGAAAGTGACTAGAACATCGTGGAATCTGCGCAAGACGTGCCTAAAGGACTGGACGGGGGATGCAGCAAATAGCCAAGGAGGGTAATAGTGTGGGAAATAGAAAACTTTTCTTGCTTTTTTTTTTTAGAACTTTTCTTGTTTTTACCCCACTGTATTGAGACTTAATGAATTGGCCAAGAATGCATTCAAAATAATCAAATTTTCTCAAATTACTCTTGCAAGTAGTCAATAGAGAGACACAAAATTTAAGTTATATTTTTTAAAAGCTTCCACTACTAAGTTATCTGCACAGTATGCATTTTTATTGTTGATTTCCTGAGAATAGATTTCAGATGGATTTTTAGAAGGTCTTTTCTTTGTCATCAGTTTTTTATCTTGTGAAGCAGATTCTGCTACCTGCCTCCCCAGCAGGCCTTATCATGGAGCCCCATTTCGTTCAGTCTGGGACAGTGTCAGGCCCTGGGAAATGGGTCTAACCAATCTAAACAGATCCTGGCATCTCAGCTCCTCTTGCTGGTGACCACTTCAGGCTGGCCAGTGAGTTGTAAGCCTACATCTGCTATGAAGGTGTCTGGAAGAGGTTTTTTCCACCGTCACAAAAATCCACAAGGAAAGAAAAAGCCACTCATTTTTGCCTTCTCTGTTGTGTGGCAAGAATGTGATTTTTGGAGAACCATAGGCTTTTCACACCCGGGAGAGAAGGTTCTGCCCACACATAGGGGAGGCTGCAAGTAGAAGGCCATTTTCATCCACGAAGGCATCACTGAGCTGCTGAGCCAGCCCCAGCCTCGGGGCCACCTTCATGCACCCAGTGGAAGGCAGGTACTCAGTGTCCTCTCTGCCGGGGTAAGGACACAGGGTTTCTGGTACTTGTGCAGGACGCACCAGTTGGTACACTTGGCCGGGAGGCCAGTGCCCTCCCAGGCTTGGGGACCACAGTGGGAAGGAAAGGCGGCTCTTCCGGAGACTGTGCAACCTGCTGTTAGCAGAGGCCCTTTTGAAGTTACTTAGAGCTCAAGGTGATCAACTGTTATTTGTTCAGTGCCTGGAATCCAAAGATTATTAATCTGCTCAGATCAAGAAGGCCATGGGTCTCATCCATGAAGAGCTTCCTGGGCAAGAGGACTTTGTGGTTTCTATCCCTGACCCTGAGGGTCTTCAGGATCTCAAAGTTTCTCGTCCTGGTCCGAGAGAGAAAAGAATAGTATTCTGTGGTCCAGGGAAATGCCAAGATGACTAAGCTTGGGCTGACATCTTGTGGTTGGGCATGAAATAGGCGCTTCACTAAGAAATTACTCTTGAAGACTGACCAAGGGGTGGGAAGGGTGGTACCCTGAGAAAAGAAAATAATAATAACTACTTAATTTTTTCAGATTCTATGATGATATTATTTAATTGTATTTTAAAGGATGTCTATGAGAAATATAATATTTAACTATAATAATTTCTTTTTGGCTAATCCAAAAGGCACAGGTAAAAGTTATCCAAAAATATGACTAATTCTGTGTCCAATTAATTTCCTGTATATGGGAGGTTCCCTTTCTTTTATTGTTCAGTGGTCTCTAATTTGAGCCCCCTATGGGTACCAGTGGGTATTTCTGATAACCCCAAGGAGTGCTAGAATGTTCCATAGGCCCACCTGTGCCCCTGGGCAGACCCTTCATGCTCTAGGCTCAGGCTCATCCCCTTTCTCTGATTTTTCTACTCGTCATAGCTCCTAGCACAATGCCATGTTACTGGGGCCTGGCTTTGCCCCAAGAAGAGTCCACGTTTTTAAAATCTTCTAGAGTGACTGATTGCCGTCCTGCCTCTGGTCCCTGTCTGAGGAAGCCAGGCTTGAGTCCACATTTTATTAAGCTCTGCAGTGACCACTTACCCACAGCCACGCTGGTCATATTTCTAAACAGGACATTTATCATACCATTTTTAAGTATTTGAATTTAGATTATGTTGCCAATGTTCAGAGTCTTCTGAAGAATAATGGGCTCCTGTTTGATGTGCATTTCATGACAAAAGTGGCTCAACAAAGATGATTTTTCTCAAAACCATGTAAGTCTATCCTGATCCCCAATTTTAACTTTTACCTTCAGAGCTACATGAAAGACATGTTTTAAAACAGAAGGTTCTTTTTTTGATCTCACTATATCACTATTTGCTGATGGCAAAGAGTCTAACATCTGTATGCCTCCAAATGAGGACAGTAATACATACTTAATTGAATGAGGGTAAAATGAGATTATTTATGTGAAAGCATCTTGAAACTATAAAGGATTACATAAATATGAATGTCTGGTTAATTTTATCTTGGGTCTTCTTTAGTCAGTACTTCTGAAGCTGATAAATTAGAGTTCTTTAGTTACAATGCAAGGTTCCGTGTTAATGCAGGGCTGCTAGGGGAAATGCTAAAATAACTCCTGATGTATTTCACATGAATTTATTTGTGTATGTTGGGATTAACATTTTGGAATATATGAATATGCTTTACTAGTTTGCGTTTCTGTGCATACGGCCTTCTCCTTACAGAAGCACCCTATCACCTCGGGCAGATGGATGAAGGCGGGGGTTGGGAGGGTAGGGAGAGATGAGATTTGTTATAGCAGAAATTCAAAGAGAACAGAAGATAATCTTCTGATATGTAAAATTATTTTTGCTGTTGTTTTTAAACAAGAGTCTTGAGAGTCAGGTTTTATTATGAGAGAAAGAATCTTCTAAACCTTCTGTAAGTCCCATTGAACAGATCAAGAGTGGACCTGGAGACTTGGACTGTAGTTTGTTCATGTCCCCATCATCTCTGACCACTAGGAGAGGGGTGAATGGTGTACACTGGAGGAAAGAAAAGCCCAGTGGAAGGGTTACTGTCCTGGGCAGGATATAATATCGAAGAAAGCGAAGTCTGAAGACTATTGCTTTAAATACTCAAAGTTTGCTTTAAGGAGAGGGAGGAAAGGAGATGCAGGGGGAAGGAATGTATCAGTCGCTGAAGTTCTTATCTCTACTGATATGGCCAGCTTTTCTTAAGTTCATACCATAGGTCTAGGGTAGCCCGGGAATGCTGGGGCTGGAGCCTGCTTGCCTGGGACACTGGATAGAATCTGCAGGCCTCTAAGAAAAGCACTGCATGTGGCCACTTCCAGCCTGGCAATGGGTCATGGTGTTCCTGCAGAGGCCAAAGACTGACACATGGGGAGACGGGTGATGAGACATGTGTCTGATATCCCTTTCAAGACCTTGTTCTTATTATGACCCTGGGAGAAGAAAACTTCACAGTGATGAAAGCAGTGAAATGCACTCAGGCACAAGGAAGGGGCTTGAAATTGGGTGTCCCCAAGCTATCATCAGTTCCTATGTGACATGGATGGGACCCAGAAGCTCCCACACGCCCCTTAAAAGGATAAATAGAGATAATTGGGAGCATGGTCAAGGATCTTGCCTGAAGGTCAGTGTAGTGGAGAAAAAAGAGCCATCTTGGAACTCTCTGGGCCAGGATCATGCCCATATACTAGGAAGAATTCATAGCACCATCCAGAGCTGATGTGCTGATGGGGGCCCAGTCAGCAGGGACAGTAACTGGGCACTGCTGAGCTATGTACTACCTGAATGACACAGATACCAGCAGCTGATGACAGCAGGATGAGCATTGACTCTTGTCCCAGAACTAGTGTGGACTCTGAATGGTGATCTGAGACCCTCCTGCCTTCAAATCATGAGGACACTTCTGCCCAACACCCTCTATATTCAGATGATCTCTTGCTGGGGACAGAGAAGGGAGAAAGAGGTACACTCTAACAGATTAAGCATTTTACACAAAGAACAATTTTATGCACAGTTTAAAATACTGAATCAGACTGAGGTTGGCAGATTGGATTATATCAACTACCCTCCACTCCAGGTTTAGCAACAGGGAAGTGACATGGGAGGTGGTCTTGGGGTGCTGATAATGTTCTGTTTCTTGATCTGGGTGCTCACCCCATGGGTGTGCTTACTTTGTGAAAATCCATGCATCTGTACTTAAAATATTTGCACATTTTGTTACGTATGTTATTCTTCAACAAAAAAGTTTGCTTGAAAATTCTAACACCCCTGAACTTCTGTGCACTTTCACAAGGACAGGCACATAACAACCCAGCAGGTGGCACATGTGAGAAGCAAAAAGTCAATTTTAGAGAAATAAAGATGCCACCTTTCTCCATGCATTTGAATGCAATGTGAATAAATGTGTGAATTTACTTCATGTGCTTTTCCTAATGAAAGTGGGTCAAAAATCCACAAACCTGGAAGACTCCCCAAATATAGTGGCAGTGAGGTCATAAGGAAAAATCAGGGTAGTTCCATCTTTACTATTCTCTAGGGTAGTAAGTTAAATAGAATCAATTTCAATGACAGAAATTGAAGAAGAGATTTAGTCATCATCATATCTGCATACTCTCACACTCGCTGTGTTAGTAGTTAAAACTCATTTCCTATATTTTATGGTTATTTCGATATATTTTTGGAAATATCACATACTTCCCAATGTCCTTGGAGGATTTAAATAAATTTTAGCTAAAATCTTCCCCAAATTGACATTAGCCTTATAATACAGCAAGATATGGCAGAAAGGAAAAAAAGGAAAGAAGTGGGTCAACGTGAACTACGTCATTTCTCAGGCTGCTTCCTTGCCAGTGAGAAAATCCTCACATGGACCACCCCACAATCTTGTGAGAGTAAAGGAGATGCTGCATGTTGAAGTCTCCTGCAAACTGCAATCACAGGATACTTCTTGGTGATTGGAGCTCTGTCTTGAGAAATGAAGGATAGAACATGTCCATGCTCTATAACACCCATGGTAGCTTCATATGTCCCGTGCTTTGGTACCTTGCTAGAAGGTCTGAAGGAAGCAGCATTGGCAATGTTAAAATTCAATTGATCTCTGATTAATGATGCTTAATAATCTGCCCCACAAAGTGATGCATCTATAAATGAGCTTGTGTTACGTGGATGTCTACTACTCTGTGGGTATGATACAAAGTGGGAGTAAGAGAATCTTTCTTTATATTCAGCCCTGCACTGTAGCTGTCACTGTTGGTGGCCAATTCCCCATCTCCCACTGCTTCAGTGCATGCCCATAGATTCCAACTACCAGCTCCTATGTCACTGTGGCAGGGGGGCTTTCTCTGATGAGAGAGCTGGAGCTGCCTGCTCATGGAAGATACTGGAAGTGTCAGAGAATTAATGCCCCTAAAAGTAGCACTCAATCAATATCCCAGCTCCCTTACCCATGGAGAGAACACTGAGACGTGTTCTATGCTGGTTCCCAGAACTCTCCAATGGGATTGAGCTCCAGTTACTCCAGTGGTAACTGGTCTGCTATCATTATGGGGTGACTTCCCTCTCTGTCTCACTTGCACCCTGTCCTACCTTTGTTTCCTTCATCTCGTAGACACACTAATTACTTCAAATCCCTGTCTTAGTGTCTACTTCTGGGGGATCCCAAACTAAGACAATGACCAACAATACTACCTCTAATTTTTGACTCTTGAGGTTAAATTTATTGCCTCATTCTATCTTTTTTCCTCCACTGTTCATGCTGCAGACCATAGACCAAAGGTTATAAAACTGAGTTGGGAATGGGTTATTGGTTTATTTTGGTAGATACCTGCATGTATTCACTAGCATACTTTCTAAAATTAAGCATTTATTGTTTAATATCATCTGGGTTGCTTCTCCTCCAAAATACTGATTCTTTGGAGTTCAGTAAAACCCCAAAGAAATAATATTAGAATGTGTTAAAGATAACAACGTCTGTTTCCTTAAGGCAAACAGATTTCTGAATGTGCTGATTTATCAGGGAAGAATCAGATATTTTAATAGAGGAGAGTGATTCTACTGTGCAATTTGTCTGTCTCTCCCAGTGATCCCCCCCTTCTTTCTCTTCTTTTTATCCCTCACGTTCCTTCTCTAATCTTTTGTCTTCCCATGAACCTCAACTTCCCAGCTCACTTTAAAAGAAAAAGTATTAGATGACTCCTCCAGAAATCTGTCATAGGATGAACACACTAATTCTCGCATAACAGCATGCCTTGCAAGATCTCTTCTCTTGATACTAAGTTAATTTAAAAAAACATCGGCTTCTGAGTACTTCATGAGCTGAAGTCTTGCCAATTATTCTTTAGTGGGATGGGCTCTCCTGGCATCACGTATTATAGTCTGAGATCTCAGATAACTTAGGAGAGTCAGACACAGATCTCTTATTGGAGAAAAGACACCCTATGGCGTAATCAATACATGGACAAAGAAGAGTATCTTTTAAAAATGAACTCCTCTTTTTTTTCTTAATTTAAATATCATGGCAGGCTCCACCTACCTTCAAGTAGTTTCATGGGAGAATAGGGACTGACTTATAATCAGTGAATCACGCAGAAACCAAACCCTCTATAACCAAGAGTCAAACTGAGGGCATTTGGCCAATAACAGTGACACTAAAACCAGACTTCTTTTTCTAACAGGAATGCCAGGAAGAGGTATTTATTCCTCTCGTTTTTTCTTCTAGGTAACCCAGGTTGATGTTCGAAGAGTTCAGAGACCTTTTCAAATGGTTGGGATTGAGAAACAAAAGAAGGAAGCTTCTGTTGGTACTGTTGATGTTTTCCCTGAAGTTGCAGAATCAGAAGGGGTGGTAAAAGCTTTTCCTGGTAAATTCAATAAAGAATCAGGATTTTCAGAGTTCTGAGATGCTCCCTTTGAGGATTGGGGGTACCACCTTATGGAAGTGATAGCACGTCTAAGTTTTTGTGGGGAAAGTTGTTTGCCATAAAAACATAGACTGTGTGACTAAAATATAGTTTGTTTCATTGTTGTGAGCATATCTTAACTTTTTATGGCCTGAATTTTTATTTCTTTGCAAAATAAGTCTTATACTTTTACTTAGTCAAGTGTGTTTGCACAGCTCCCTTACAAAAATGCCAGAGTTTCTGAAATCTGCTGAATACAGAAGGGTCTTTCGATGAGGAGGGAATTAGTGGTCCCTGTGGTGAGAAGGCCACTTTCTACACTGTAGGAATTTTCCACTTGGTGGGATTTTTAAGGTCTCTGTGCACTTAAAGTGTTAATAAAACTGTGTTCATGGAAGATGGCATTTCCCACAACCTCTATGTGCTGGAAAGTTTCATTTTTATCTGCTTTGACTACAGTTGTAAAGATCCTTAATCTCCTAGTGTTCTTGATTCGAGTATATCTCGCCATCAGTCAAACACACATAATAAACATTCTTTCCTTCTGTAGCAGATATAAGGAAAATTAATCAAATCTGGGAGAAAGTGAAACATTTTAAGTTTTAAAAAAGGTACTGATTTTCTTTGTGCTGTTTGAGTCATTCTGTGATTGGGCATGAGACCACTAAGGGCTTCAGTTGGAGTGAAAATGTTTCATTTGTCAAGTTGAGTAGTGTGTAAAGGAGTGTTCATTGTATCATTCTTTATGTCTTTCAGTAAATATTAAATATTACACAACAAAATAAAAAAGCAACAAATAGTAAGAATAAACAGTAGCATATTCATGAATTAGGTTTTCATATTTATTGGTAAGATGGCCCCTTGACTTGAATGTGAGAAGTTTTATATAATGATGTCTTAATTCAATTTGAATCCTTGCTAAGGAATTGAAGACAAGTGAAATCCAGATGCACTGTGAAAATTTGTGTAGCAGGTACTTACAAATGGACCCTCATAGGGTTAATGACAACAAGACTATTTACCTGAAGCTAATTATACCAACTGAGTGTAAAAAAGACTCCAGTTAATCTAGTCATTGAGTTTTTGTTTGTCCCCCCAAAACTGTCATGTGCAGATGGCCCCCCAAGACCACTGTGCAGATCTTTAGATGAGGTAATTCGTTGTCCATTTATGTCTGGACTCTTTGTACGCTGTGGTCTGGATGTCCATCATTGAATGCTCGTGGTAGTATTTTCTTTCACATTTAAAGTTTCCAGAGAGCTGGGATTCAGTTGAAAGCACCCATCACAGCCTACTCATTCATCCAACAGATGTTTAGTGAGTGCCTCCTGTGTGCCTAGCGCTTTACTACACAACGACGTCACCCCTGTCAAGCAAGTCTTTAATATACTACCCCAATAAGAGATGCTACCTAGACCAGGATAGAAAGACAGAGTAATAATGCTCTGAGAAGGTAATGGTGCTCTTGAAGATCTTGTTTGATGCTAAAAGCTTTAGGTCCTCTGTCCTCACTAGTCCTACTTTAATCCCCAAGTATTTTTTTGCCTTCTGCATTTTTAAATGCTTTCCCCAAAGCCTGGAGCCTTTTACAATAATCTATAATATAGATAACAATTGCCATCCATAATTAGTATTAAAAAATATAAGGGCACACTGTCAGTAACAAAGAGTGAGAAACAGTTCTCACTGAGATCAGCTTCTTTTTCCACTCAGTGTTAGTTAAGGGACTGATTTAAAAAGCAGTCTTAGACATCACGACTTCATTGTTCAAGCCCATAAAATCCAGAAAAGTTAACACAGAACTTGTTGAGGGAGTGCTTCAAACGTGTGGCTGGCTCTGCCAGTGCTTAGGCCTTGTCGTATAACCACAAGTGGAGTTCCTGAAGTGGAAAGTGGCCCTCGGAAAATCTCTGAAGACATGGCAAATGCTCGCTTCTTTGTCTTCCTCCATTAGCTTGAATCCCTCTCAGCAAGAACGGCGATAGAAAAGGAAGATTTTGGAAAATGAGAGTATGAGAATTGTAATGGATCATCCAGTACAAGGGTCTGTGAACTTTTTGTAAAGGGTCAGATAATAAATATAATTAGTGTTTTAGGTCATATGGTTTCTGTGGCAACTACTGGACTTGGCCATTGTAGTCTGAAAACATTCCTAGACAGTACACAAACAAATGGGCATGACTGTGTTCCAGCAAAGGTTTGTTTTCCTAAAAAAGCACAGGGCCAGATCTGGCCTGCCAGCAGTAGTTGCTGACCACTAATCTAGTTAGATTCCTTTTTAAAAAAAAAAAAAAAAAAAACCCACTAATGTGCCAACAAGCCTGGTGCTCTTGGCGTGGTCTAGAGCAAGATTTAATACTAAAAGATCAAGTAACAAAATGACAGCACACAGTAGCATTAACGGAAATTAAAACATACGCACACATTATAACGCTATACATTTTGTATGAGCTCATACGAAATAAAAGGCATATTAAACATGTAATTATTTCCTTTGGGGGAGGTTAGGGAACAAGGGAATGGGAAATTGGAATAGATAAATTAAACAAGAGAATAGATTTCAAGTGATCAATGGTTGTACTGTGCTTTGAATGGAGCTTCTGATTGACTCCACCAAGGAGTTGAGGGCTCATCAAGAACAGGCACACTCAAGATAATACGACAACATAAACTTTCCTCTTGATTTGAACCGAAAGGCAGCCACGTAAAAAGATTTCTTGGATGTAGAAGATCACGACTTATCATGAATATAATATGACAAAGCCTTACCATTTAGGTCTATTTAATAATTATTGAATGCAATCTAAGTGCGGTGCAGTATTCTGTAGTTTGATTTGTACAAATTATGAAGATGAACTAAACGTCACTTCTTTCTGTTGGGAGAAAATGATACCTAAAGAAGTGTTATTCAAAGTGTGGTCTGTGGACCACTGCTGACCAGTGAATTTTTACTACAGATCTAGGATGAAACAAGTACGGCAGTTGAGAGCAAGCGTTTAGGAACTTTCATAGAGATTTGTGTCACAGCATCTAAATGGACTTGTCTTACTGAACCAGGTATAGACCAGGGACAGTGTTGTCAAACTCATGTTACGAGTCACAAATGGCAGGAGCTGCATAATTGCTGAACACAGTAGGGCCATGTTCTGGAATAATTATCTAGATTAAGAAGTTTGTGACATTCTAAATCAAGTACTGTTTATTTAAAGAGTCTTGTTATAAAAAAAGAAAAATCTAGTTGAACTCAACTCTGTAGTTAAATAAGAAAATATATGCATTCTATAAAGTCTTTTAAGTTACATTCAACACTATTTTCTTTTGCAGATAATAATGTAGACGTTGATCATAAACAACTGTTAATATATGTGTAGGTACATGGTGATTGAGGGCAAAAATTGGGTGGAGGATGTTTGCACTGTGGAATGAACTCTGTTTCTGCAAGGTAAGCAACCAGCTTGATTCTGACTTTAAGGATGGAATTGGATAGTCGTGCTTACTGTCTAATACTCTGAGCATTTTAATGATCTTAGTACTACTGCCTTGCAAGGAAAAAATTCAACATGTCTTTCCATAGCAAATAAAGTTGAAGGGCAAAAGCCCAAGTCAGAAGCTTGGCAGAATAGGGTTTCTGCAGATAGTTCGATGACTTAACAACAATGATCAATGAAGTAGTTGGTGATCTTAATGTCGCACATCTGCCAAAGGTTGTCACCCAAAGCCTTAGCAATTGATAGAACATTAAGATTTTTTTCTATCAAAAGAATATCCATGCTTGACATTCATTTATCCAGATCTCATTCCTTTCAGTAAAAGATAATTTACATTTAGTTATAATTTTACAGGGAAGTCAAGTAACTGCTTGTTACTGAAGGATTGAAGATAAATTTTGAAACACTGCATCACCTGCTTCATTTCAGATAAAAGTTAAAAAATTAGTATCATGTTCAAAAATTCTTATTCTATTCTTGCCAACATACCTGCATGGGAGTTAAATAGAACCAAGCAAGAATTTGGGTAAAATTATCCCTGCTAGTACTGTCATTATTAACCCAACCTAGATCAATTAAGCTAACAAGAATCAAGCCTATTTGTCACATTAAAACCCTCAAATATCAGTAAATACAGTGTTTGTTCAGAATGTGGTATATGTGTTTGACATGGAAAATTGCTATTTCATTCATAACTTTATTTAAATAGTTGTTGAAGGACAAAAGGTAACAAGCATAACAATAATTTTCTGTACTAACCATCATATACACATTCAACAAACAGCATGTCTAGTTTCTATGATTCTTTTCTTTTTCTATATATTTGTGCTGATTATATTTGTTGAATCCATTAATTATATTTTTGACTTCTAAGATAGATGAGGTAAGTGATGACAACAGCTTGCATCAGGTTAGAAGAGATGGAAAGGGAGAGACACAGGTGAACTTGAAAGCTTTTCAGGAGATGAGCCAGCAGGAGCAAGATATGGAGCAACAAAAGCAAGGCACAGAAGAATAATACAATATAAAACCATGACATTAAAGACACGCAAAACTATCTCATATAGCCTTTAAGAGGACAAAGAATTGATTTCAAACTACAAAGAAAGGCAACTGATGAATAAAAATAAAATTCAGAATGGTGGCTACGGAGAGGATGGTGGGAGGGGGCACACAGAAGACGCTCTTTCTTAAGCTGAGTGACGGCTACACTGGGATTATTCAACTAATTCTCTTCCTGCCTCCAACATACATTTTATAGATTCTCTCAAGGAAGTCAGATGTCTTATTTTATTAAAATGGGAAAAGTAACAGACACAAAAACCTTGACTTGTATTGATGAATTTTGAGAGCCTCGACCACAGTGCTGGGCCCTCCCCTATAAGAACTTTCTACTAAAAAGTGATTCAGGAGGCTGGCCTGGTGGTGTAGTTGTTAAGTTTGCATGCTCCACTTTGGCAGCCCATGGTTCGCAGGTTCAGATCCTGGGTGCAGAGATCCTGGCTCATCAACCCATGCTGTGGTGGCATCATATATACAAAGTAAAGGAAGATTGGCACGGATCTTAGCTCAGAGACCATCTTCCTCAAGCAAAAAGAGGAAGATTGGCAACAGATGTTAGCTCAGGGTCAATCTTCCTCACACACATACAAAAGTGATATAGGAAAAGCTCACCTCGTTCCAAGAGGAGTTAAGAAAAACAACCAGCTAGAGAGCTGTACAAAGATACCACAAAAACACAGAAAAGAAAATACAGAGAAAGACTCACTGAGAGCACTCATCCAGAACTCATCTCCTCAGAGCAAATAACGACAAGCGTGAACAGAACCCCTGCACACATCATATGTGCAGCAGCCATGTGGAGCTCTAACCACTCACAGAAGAAGGTGGGGAGCGGGACACCAGCAACAGTTTAAATGGGCGTTGGCAGGGGTGGGGCATGGGGCAGTGGGGAGATCAGTGTAGAAGAAAACCAATGAGAAAGTGGTTTTCTGAAGAATAAGTTCCTGGGGACAGGAAGAGAGAATTGCTGTATTCCAAAAGAAGGCCTTAAAGATGATTGCTGAGTCTCCATGAATATTAACTATTCTAAAAGGAAAAAAACTATTAAGTAGCCTCTTTCCTGACCATTACATAACGCGTGAGCTGCATAGATGGTCATTGTGGGAGGCCAGGGCCTCTGCTCACATGGCCCTCTGGCCTGGGAGAACCCTCCTCTTCGGCTGTCTCCTCCGTTCTAAGACAACTCCACCAAGGATATCTCATTAAATAGATGGAGCCCCTCCTGGTTCCTCTTCTGTGTTTTTCCTCGGCTCGTCCTAGTGCTGGACCCTGGGGACACAGGAACATGGAGGCTCCTTCTACCTGCCTCTGTCTGTGTACTCCCATTTAAGCTCCTTAGAATACCATCTCCTGTTTCCACATTGTTGCTGCCCTGATCCCCAGGTTCAGAGCCCCAGACCTCAGAGCCTTGCCTCCCCATGTCCAAGCCTACCTCCACCCTTTCTTCCCAAGGCCAGGCAGCTCACCTTGAGGCTGTTTCTCCCTGTCCTGCTCATCACATCTGCACATCTGGACTGTCAACTCTTGGACAGCTAACAAGATAGGGAGTAGGGTGGACACTGGAGGGTGGCCAAGGCAGTTGAGGTTTGTTTAATGTCATCATGAAACCCCAGCAGAGTGTGCTGGATGGTGCTTCAAAGGGGCGGGGTCAAACACTGGAGGCCAAGTCAGAGCTGCTGGGGGGACCAAGTCTCTGATCCATACCCAGTGCTTCTGGGCAACCCTTCTGCTTGGTTTCTCAGACCCAGCTCACCCTTGCATCCTTGGGAACAAGTCATCACTACTGGCTCCTGAAAACTTGGAACATTTAGCTCCACCTAATTGAGATGAATAAGAGGAAAGTTAGAGCTGGAAGGAGACAAGGAGACTGGGCGAGTCTCTCATGAGCAGAGGCAGCTGGAGGGGATTTCCTGGGATGGAATCCTGGGTGAGGGGGGTGAAGTCACAAGGATCTCATTGTGACCTACCCAGGGGAGGGTCAGGGATTGGCCAGGCAGGTAAAGGGGGTTGATAAAAGGTTAGTTGCCAGGGTCTGAGCCCAGCAGAGAGAGGCTGGACATGAAAGGATGGCACTCGGGCTTCTGCTCCTCCTCCTGGCTTCTTCCACCATGACCTCTTTCACATGGTACTCTCTCAAGGAGCCCCTCACACTTGCATCATCTCATAGGTCTCAGGCTCAGTCTGTGATCTGAGGTCTACAGCTTCCCTTGCATCCTTTCCCCCAGCTTCTCCTCTTGGTTTTCTGCTGCTATGGTTCTATACCACAATTTTCCCAAAACTATGTCTGGTGCCAGCCCCTCCATCCAGTGTCTTTGGCTTACTAGCTGATCCTTTCCTGTGTGTCCTGTCCAACTGGGGTCCCCAAAGCAGCTTTGAAGTCTAAATGACTATGATGGTATGACCATTTGAGTTTTGTGGATCACTATACAAATGAGAAATATGTCCTTTCAGAGGAAACTGTTGAGGCTTAATAGCAACATCATTTTGAAGATGGGGCTGAGGAAGCATAGGCCACCCAGGACCGGTAGGTGAGGGTATCACAAGACTCTGCTATTTGTAAATTCCTGCAGAGGTTGCAGAGGCTGCTATGAAGAAAGGCCTCAAAAACATGGCCTGTGTCCTGGTGTAGTTTACTCTGGCAAAGCCCCCGGCTCCCAGGATGGTGAAGAGCCTTTAAGGGAAGAAGGTGTCTTGCAGGTCACTCCTCAACCGCGAAGAGAAAACAATACCATGAAACTTTGAAAAGTCAGAAACTGACTACACAAGAGGAACCTTTCTGAAGACAGCAGAGCCCAATATAGATAAGGGACATTGCTCATAGGAGGAAAACAGCAGCCACTGGAACATGCACACATACGTCTTACAGTGGAAGAGTTCTAGACACACATAATTACCACTATTTTATTCCTGACATCTGCTCTTTATAAAGAGATCATAAGAAGTTGCTTAAAAACAGACTGAGAAGATAAACAAATATCTGAAGAGAAATTCAGATAATTTTTAACACTACCAGATTATATTTTTATAAAAATCTTGCATAGTGCTTCAAAAATAATTATGGAGAAAAAAGAAAACAAAGTGAAATAACCAAAGTATTAGAAGATATCAAAAGTATAATGACAAAATTCAAGAATTTGAAATTACACAAAACTACAAATTCCACAAATTCTACAAATTCCACATCAGTACTCTTAATAAGAAAGTTCATGAAGTTTTAATTGTAGCCTGGGCTACAGAAGAGATCTTCACACAGAGAGAATGGAAGTGGCCACCTCCGAAAGGTCCTTAGAAAATAAGCCATTAGATAGCTTGGCTTTGATGGCCAACGCCAGACACATACATTCACCAAATATTTTCACAAAAAGGGCATGAAAGCCAAGGGGACTCTTTGGCTCTCACATTGAAATTGGGGAAGTTTTCTACCATCCATCAAAGATGTCCCAACATGTGAGGTCTTCCTCTGCTGGAGATGGAAGGTTTGGGCTTTTATCTGAGAAAGAATCTACAACTAGTCCTAGTGAGTCATCAAAAGTACTCAGTAAATTAATGGGCTCAGAGTTGGGCCCTCTTGTGGCCACATCTATAGCCCTAAGCAGACTGGATTCTTCTAGGATGAGGAGTGATGTTTTTCACACTGGTGCCCCTGACATCAGCTTTTCCTACAAATGCCAGCATGATCTCACCAATTGGAGGACACCCATCCCTAAGTAGTACATTTAGAACGTGTCCTCATCCGTGGGAACCTGATGGCCTTCCAGCCCACCTCAGAGTTCTGCTAAGCCATATCCTTAAAAGTATCATTCCTGGGGACTGGCTCCATGGCCGAGTGGCTAAAGTTCTGCACACTTCGCTTTGGTGGCCCAGGTTCACAGGTTCAGATCCTGGGTGCAGACATACTCCACTCACCAGCCATGCTGTGGCAGTGTCCCACATACAAAAAAATAGAGGGAGATTGGCACAGATGATATCTCAGGGCTAATATTCCTCAACCAAAAAAAGAGGAAGATTGGCAATGGATGTTAGCTCAGGGCAAAAAGAAAAAAAGTCATTAATGGATTTTCACATTGAGAAAGGGAAAAGCAGCCCTGGATATCTGGGAACTGGACTGGTACTATTATTTATCCTGTGGTATTGCCAGGAGTATTCACAGCTGGGCAGTGGTATGCTCTTATTGAACATAAACAGAATATGGGCATCAGATACCACACTGTAATCATGATGGATCAAGAGAAAATGTGAGCAGTGTGTTATTATATTGAATGCAGACAAAAACCTTGAAAATCGTTTAAACCACATAAATGGCATTTTCCTCTCCTAATTGGAACATGAATAACTGCTGGGTTTTTTTTTTTTTTAACCCATCAGAGCTTTGGCATCACTCTCCTATCACCTTCTGGATAAGATTTATTAAGATACCAGTTGTGCAGTTGTCCCCACTTTCTCGTAGCATCCAATGCCGAGCAAAGCCCTGCTTCCTTGAATCCTCTCCAGAAATACCTCACATAAGTCCAACTCCTAAGTCTTTTTTAATATCTGATTATTGTGATAGCTCATAGTTCCCTATAATGTGTATTTTAGTTCTTTTAATTAATCAGTAAGCCAAACTTGTTAAGCCACAGTTGTTTTCCTTAGGGTCTTTGCCTGTAAGGCATTGACAGAAATTGAAGTTTGCCAAGATTCAGCTAAAACCAGGTGAAACCTTTTTGCCTCAGAGCAGGATCCTTGAGTCAGTGAGAATGTGCGTATCTGAGACCTTTTGTGTGTCTACCTGTTTAGGTGCCAACTTGCCCATGGCTGAGTGGAAAGTTAATGTACAATGAGCTCCAATATTCAATGAAGCTTCTTTGTGTTTGGTTTATTTTTCCTAATTTTAAGGTGCTCTGGTACTTTTTCTTGATCTGATCAGATTTGTATTGTTCCTCATTGAATTTTTCTGGCCTAACACCAGCTTCTATGGTCCCTCTGCTTGTCTAGTGTTTGTGTGTTTATAAGAAGAAGTTTCTTTAGGAAATAGACTTGTATAGGCCTGAGAAGGAAAATGAACTGAGGTTCAGAGACCTGTGGGACAACATCAAGTGAATCTACACATGTGTAGTGGGAATGAAAAGGAGAGAGAAAGAGGAAAAAACTATTTGAAGACATAATGGCTGAGAACTTCCAAAATGTAATTTAAAAAAACATTAACCTACACACTCAAAAAGCTCAACAAACTACAAGTAGGATAAATACAAAGAATACATACCTAGACACATTGTAGTCAAACTGTTGAAAGCCAAAACTGGAAACTCTTGAAAGCAGCAGGAAAAAAATAACTCATCACATACAAGAGAGCAGCAATGCCTTAGTGGCTGACTTCTCATCAGAAACCATGGAATCCAAAAGGCAATGGAATGACATATTTTAAGTGCTGAAAGAAACAAAAGTCTTGCCAACCAATAACTTTATACCCAGCAAAACTATCATTCAAATCATGCAGGCAAAATAAAGAAATTCTCAAATAAACAAGGACTGAAATCATTGCTACCAGACTTACCTGATAAGAAATTCAAAAGAAATTCTTTCAAGCTGAAAGCAAATGATATCAGACAGTACTCAAAGTCAAAAGAAGAAATGAAGAGCATCAGAAATGGTTAACATGTGGACAGATGCATGGATAGACAGGTATATTTCTTGTTTCTTAATCTCTTTAAAAGCAATAATACATTTCATTATTGTGATTATAATATATATCAACGCAATATCAATGACAATAATAGCACAAAGGGAAGAAACAAGCTACACTGGAGCAAAGTTTTATATTTTAATGGAATTAAGGTAGTATTAATCTTAAGTAGATTATTATGAGTCACATTTTAAACCCTAGAGCAGCCATTTAAAAAGAAAACAAAAAGGTAAAAAAAATCAACACAGGAATTAAAATGTTCAATGAAAGATATTTGACAAAAAAGAAAGCTGTCAATAAGTATGAAGAATAAAAATTACAAAGGACATGTAGAAAACAGATGAAAAAATGACAGACAGAAAATCAATCATATCACATTTCATATCACATTAAATATAAATGGTCTAAACACCCCAATCATGAGGCAAAGATTGTCAGTCTGGATAAGTAAGGATGATCAGACACACCTTAAATTTAAAGATACTAAAAGGTTGAAAATGAAAGGAAAATACACAAATATTAACCATAAGAGAGGTGGAATGGCTATATCAGATACAATAGATTTTTTTCTGTATGTGTGAGGAAGATTCACCCTGAGCTAACATCTGTGCCAATCTTCCTCTACTTTGTATGTGGGATGCCTCGACAGCATGGCCAATGAGTGGAGTAGGTCTGCACCTGGGACCCAAACCCAAGATCCCTGGGCTGCTGAATTAGAGTGCGCAGAACTTTAACCACTTGACCACAGGGCCAGCCTCCTACAATAGATCTTAAGATGAGAATATTACTGGAGACAAAGAGGGACATCTCAGTGATAAAAATTTAACACATCAGGAAGATTTAACAATTATAAATGTATACATACCTAATAACAGGGTCACTGACAGAATTGAAAGGAGTGATACAAAATTCAGTAGCCATAGTTGGAGAACTCAGTACCCCATTCTGAATAATTGGTAGGACAACTAGACAGAAAATTAACAAAGATATAGACGATGTAAACAACACTATCAACCAACCTGACTTTACTAAGATATATGGAACACTCAACGACAGCAGGATACAAATTCTTTTCAAGTGCTTACAGGATATGTCATATGTTAAGTCATAAAATAAGACTAAATTTAAAATGATCTACATCATACAAAGTGTATTATCCAACTAAAACAATTGGAACAGAAAGAAATCTAGGAAATCTCCAAATATTTAGAAATTAACAACACATTTCTAAATAACTCTCAGGTGAAAACGAGAAGTCACAAGGGAAGTTAGGAAATATTTTCAACTCAGCAAAAATGAAAACAATATCAAAATTTATGGGATGAAGAGGCCAGCCTGGTGGCGCAGCGGTTAAGTGCACACATTCTGCTTCAGCAGCTCAGGGTTCGCTGGTTCAGATCCTGGGTGCGGACATGGCATCGCTTGGCACGCCATGCGGTGGTAGGCATCACACATATAAAGTAGAGGAAGATGGGCACGGATGTTAGCTCAGGGCCAGTCTTCCTCAGCAAAAAGAGGAGGATTGGCAGCAGATGTTAGCTCAGGGCTAATCTTCATCAAAAAAGAAAAAATTATGGGATGCAGCTATGCAGGGATTGGAGGGATAGTTTTAAACACCTACACCAGGAAAGAATCAAGGTCTTAAAACCACTTGAATTGTATACTTACAATGAGCGAATTTCGTGGTCTGCAAATTATGCCTCAAAAGAGCTGTTAACGTGAGAAGAAGAAAAAAGTTAAGTGGTATTTCTTTTAGGAACACTTAAGCATATTTACATAATAAGGCTTTTTTATTACAGTTATGAGCTAAGAAGCAATGGCATTCGGTTGAAGGTAAAAGGAGTGATTTTGGTATGATTCAGTGCTTAAAAATCTGTTTACCATATGAATAAAATGTCAGGACAGTCTTTTTGTTTGCTTAAGATCAGGATGAAATTTCCCATGATTTAAACTTCCTGAATTTCCTATATTGGATTTATGAGTTATGTAAGTTACCTCTGTTTACATAATGGGTTTAAAATAAAAAATTGTATGTATAAACTTAAGTTTATATATATGCATAATGAAACAATATGATAACTAAATGAAATGATAGTAATGGATGTCTTTTTAAAGGTTTTCATTTCATTAAACTCTTACAAAGCTACGATTATAAAGATTTAATGTATTAACTAAATTCTAATTTCTCAATCCTTATCTAACTTAAAGACCTTAGAGAAATGATTCAGTTACTAAGTTTTGAAAGCCTGGGAAATTTCCAAGTAAAACAAGGACAGAAAATACTTACTAAGAAGCATAATTTCTACTCTTACTGTTTTAAATTGCAATAGATTAACAACAAAATATGTAATTGTTTTTGGATGATATCTATCTCATTCAAATTATACAAATAGAAATAAATATGTATGTATATATATGTATGTGTATCCTTCCACTTCATTTGTTAAAAAGATATGTTTATGGAGAAAATATAGCAAAAAACTTCTTGATTTTTTTTGTCCTCTAGTTCTTTTTTGTGTCTGGAAAATGAAGTTGGTTATTTTGATTAAAGATGATTTTAATATAAGTGGTTAATTATATAAGATATAATAGAAAAATACAAATATATATAAAAGAAAATATATATGATTTTCTGCTTAAGAAATTTCTAACATTTTATTCATAGGACAAATTTAATGTGATATATACATTGTTTAAAAGACTGATAAGTTAATTATATTTTAAAGCTATAGGTAAAAGTTAAATTATTACCTATTTAATATCTGTTTATGCTTAAATATATACAAATAAAAGTACAATAACAAATCCTCTACTCCAAATTATTACATAAATAATGTAAAACAAAATTAAAATAAATGCCTGGGATATTTTATGCTTAGATTGTAGAGTTTACTTTTGTAGCTTAATTATTCTGTTAAAATCTTAGTGCTTTTTTTACACACTAATCAGTTTTTTTAATTCCTTGTTTTTTTCTTGATGTAATTCTTGATCCCAGTTGTTATTTATTGTGTTTTTACAATGTTCTCTAAAATTATGTCTGACTTTAGGTAATTATGATTTATATCTTGTCTTCTGTAGTTATCAGTCTTTATTGTGCCCTTCTAAAATTCAAAATAATAATTTTTTCTTTTACCCTACAAAATAAAGGGAAATAGGAAAAATTATGTTTGCTAAAATTCTTCAGGTTTTAATTAATTCAAAACTATGAGAGGCTTTGTCCTCCAACCTTGGTATTTTTTAAAAAAGAAACCCTACACAACCTGAGAAATCCAAAACAGCTTTGATCTCCCTAGGTGAATTGTACATAAGTAGAATGTATTAGTGGAAATATCTTTATTATTATTTTTTTTTGCTTGAGGAAGATTGCCCCTGAGCTAACATCTGTGCCAATCCTCGTCCATTTTATATGTGGGACGCTGCCATAGCATGGCTTGATGTGAGGCGTGTAGGTCTGTGCCCAGGCTCTGAACCTGCGAGCCCCAGGCCACCGAAGTGGAGCACGCAAACTCAACCACTATGCCACCGGGCTGGCCTCAGTAGAAATATCTTTTAATGATCGTTTAATTTTCAAGTTAAAAGAAGCATGCTCATGTTTAAGCATACGGTCTATCAAATGTTTAAGCATGCTCATGTTTAAGATAACCTTCTATCAAACATTTTTTCTCCAGGATTCTAGATTCACAAATCCCTCTCACTTTTTGCACATGAAAATTCTGAACAAGTGGTAGGATTACCAACTCAATTGTGTGAGAATCTTTGGAAGCCTCATGCTTGTTTCAGTGTTTTGTTAGATCCAGTAACCAAGACATATCCACCTTATTTAAAATGCACAACAATAGCAAAATGCATGAAAACTTGCATTGATTTAGTTCTAGTGTCTCCACTACACTTAATGGTTTCTTATCCTATACAGACTCATTTTTTATTACACTTTAAAAACTTTATCACACTTTAGAAGACATAAAAATATAAAACATTTGCATTTTAAAAAAAAGTTGGAGAGTTTTAAAACTGTTTGCATTTTCAACATTTTCCTTTAGATATATTTCTCCAAGATTTAATAGACTGGAATCAGACCTCATACCAGATTTATCAATATTGCAAAAACAAACGATTAATTCTGTGAGAAAACAGTTGGATAGGCTGTATATTTACCGCTCCTAACACGCCCGGTTATGTCAAACCTTGGAGTCAGGCATCCACAGGTGAGCCAAGTTATGCTGCTATTTGACTGCTCCATCACCCACCCCTGTATCTTTGCACTAAACCCTGGAGAAGGTAACATACCAGCCCACCCAGAGATCTCTCAATGATAGAGCCTATGGATGCTGACTAGTGGCACCTGTCTCTGGAAGCTCTTGCTTCAGGCATCAAGGGGTAATGAAGCAAAAACCTGTCTGGTGGTGCCACAGCCGTATATCCTTGGGGCAGTTACAAGCGAACAGTTCACATAACCATCAGTAGTAACTTTTTTGGTTCTAAAAGATGTTCAGTACTCAAATGGTGATGATAACGTTAGTCTCTTAACTTTTAAGTCCGAAAAACAAAATGAATGAAATCTTCAAAATATATATTTAAACTTATTGCTGTATTTGAGGTGCTACAGTATAAAAAAGCATCCATGGGTCCATGGAATAATTTAAAGACACACATTTTTTGTTTTTAAATCTCTGTTTTTACTTTTTTAAATTTCTTTTTTGTCTGCTTTTTCTCCCCAAATCCCCCAGTACATAGTTGTATATTTTAGTTGTGGGTCCTTCTAGTTGTGGTATGTGGGACGCTGCCTCAACGTGACCTAACGAGCGGTGCCATGTCCGCGCCCAGGATCCAAACCAGCGAAACACTGGGCTGCCCAAGCGGAGTGCGCGAACTTAACCACTCAGCCAAGACTCATGCTTTTTACTAGAATGTGTCCATGCTTGTTGATGGAAAGAGCAACATTATGACTTCCAGAAACAGTGAAATAATTCCTTACTGACCATCTGAATTCCCATCAGCCAGTTCTTACAGCTTTCCGTAGAAATTTGTTCAAAGGAAGACATTGCATCTTTATTGTATAGGTACAGCAGTTTTAAAGGGACAAAATTTGAGTCAAGACAGATGAATTCTAATCAATGTAATCACCTAAGCACCACAGAAGATAATAAGAAGCACAATCATTAGAGGACCACAAGTAGAAGTAGGCCGTCACTATACTATCACTTGCGTACCACCAACCTAGACTCGAGCCAGCCTTCAGTGGGGAGCCTGCACTGGATTGGTTGAAGATGGCTCCTGTCCCTGCCCCAAAGTGCTTGGACAGCAGAGGAGAAATCTTAGTTACTTACCTTCAGAGGCTACCCATGAGGTCTGGACCAGGTGTTGGTTACTGTTCATACTCTAACACCTGAAGATACATAAAGATTATCTCGTGAGGGTGCTTCACGTGGATGCAGAAACCCAGCTCTTTGAGAACTTTTCTCTCCACCTTTATAATTTGGTTCTTTAAGTTAACATAATCTTGATCCAATGGTAGAGGCACAAGTTCCCTTTTCTCCCTCAGGTATCGAAGGCAATGAAACCTGTTGATGTCATCCTGTATCTGCTTCTAGCTTCTTCTATTTTGGAGTCCAGGGGAACACAGGCCAGTAACGCATGCTCTATGGAATGCTTTATAAAGGACTTGGTATAAAAGGACAACTGGAACAACACCTGTCCAGTAGCCGTGGCCACCTGCTTTCCCCTTCAAAGGTCTCTGTCCATTATCGTGTCACTCTAAATCTAACCACCCTCCATTTTTACCTAAAGAAAGAGAACCCAATAATTACTTACACCATTTTGGGAACTATCTATGACTAGTATGGATCTTCTAGATGAGCTAACTCTGATTTTATATGGTTCATACTTAAAAAGAAAAGCTAAAAATTACGAAGCTGGGTATGCTCTAAGAAATTTGAATTTGCCCTTGAAATATAAGCTTCATCCACAAATTAAATATTTCCAGATGGCTAAATTAATTGCCTTCACCAAGACCTATCAGCTGACAAAGATAAAGAAGTAAATATTTATAGTGATAGTAGGTATGATTTTAGGTTAGTTCATGACTTTGAAATGCTTTATGAACAAACAGATGTCCTGACCAGTACAGGGTGGTGAATTAAAGACATCGAGGTTCTTTGCTCTTACCTGAAGTTATAAGAAGCCATAAAAGGAGTTTTGTAAAAATGCTTCATGATATTATCCACAAGAGCATGAGGGCATTACCAAGGATGTTTCTGATCTTGTCCCACCCGCTGATGACAGCCCCAACAAGACCATGGAGGTGGGACATGGACGCAGTTGAGGTTTTTCCCTCTGGATACTATGGCAGTAATGCCAGGGGGAAAATATTGTTTTATTTTGCATTCCTGACTTGAGGAATCCTAACTTATCTTTGCAGTAATGGGGACACATATTTCACTGGTACTATTATCAAGAACTTTATAAGCTTTATCTTTTATTCAGAAACTCCATTTTATCATCCACAAATCTCAGGGAAAATAAATAAATAATGATCATAGCCGTCAAAAACCCTCAAACTTCCAAGGCCTTGTTCCCGTTAGCCTTGATGGCAATAAGCTCAATCACTTTCAGGGCGCAGAAATTATCTCCTGTGTTATTAACAGGCTGCCTCATAAGTTTATGAATTACTTCCAATTCTAAATTCTACTCTATTATAAGCTGATATGAGTAATTATTGCAGGGGACTCATACAATACCTCTGGTTTTATCACCAATAGGTGCAATTTCTAAAACAGCCACCAAAGCAGTTGCTGCCTGGTCTAAGACCTGGAGATATGGTCCTCTGAAAAAGGCATCAGAGAAAAACTGCCCTTGACTCTCAATGAGAAAAGACTCTATCAAGTATTGTCAATGATTAACACAGTCAAACTCCAAGGTGTTGGTCTTTAGGCTTATGTTGCTTGACTTAAAAGACGTAAGTCACGTCCTCCTGTCTACTGGACTTCCACTGTGTCAAGAGACCTGAAACTGATGGTTCTTAGGAATTCTCCAGATGTGCTTGAGTACAGAAACAGATGGGTTTCACCCAAGATGTCAGAATAAGATAAAATTTTCTGATTCTTCAGCACCCTTTTCCTTTTCCTTCTCTACTACTAATCAAATCATGCTGGTGTTGTCCACCCACACCCTCTCAATGTGATCTTACTCATCTTTCTCCTTTTCCTTTCGACCACTTCTCCCTCCTGCCATGCTCTTCTGCCACGTAAGAAAAAACAAAGCTTTCTGGCATATCTTTCTCAGACCATAGCTTCTGGACACACATTTAATAACTTCCTTTAAACACTCAAGGCAAATTTTCTTCTGCAGATCTTTCTGGTACATAAGTTTCTCTCATGTAACAGATCCAAAATTTAGTCTTATAAAAATTGAACCTTAACCCATGTCAAAAAAATGCTTCTGCTGAAACCATTACAACCATCTCAGAGAAACCTAGCCTGGTGGGGACTAATGCTGGACTCTGTTTGTTCTAAAAGTCAGATACACTCCAGGCTGCTTTGCAGGAACTGTTTAATTCCTTGAGGGATAAAATATCAGGTCAATATTATTGCAAAATAATACTTACAATCCCAATACAGTTCATGCTTCGGTAGGATCTGCTGCTTACATGGCCATCAGGCTTATCTTGAATACAAGGATAACTTAGTGTGTAGCATTGGCCACATACTAATCCTGCATATGCAGGATAATTGTTAGAGACTTTCAGATATTTAAAACCACTACCCTTCCAGTGTATCATATTTTTCTGAACAAAAAATATGCAGAAACCTCCAGAGAGAGGCAAGCAGAGTCTACTTGGGAGAATTCCAAGAGGGATAGCTGACACTTGCATGCACACTATGTGAGAGGCAACTCCTATGGTAGAGATAATGCAAGTGGAAAAGTTGCAATAGATCCAGAACTTATCTCTGACCCTATCACATGTCATGAATTGCACAATTTCTTCTCTGTAAGCCCAACAAACCAGTTAAATTTATTAGCCAGAGTCATGGATAATCAGAAAGATGTTAATTTTCTCTTAATGAGCCAAGGGGGAGTTTGTACAATAGCAAACACTTCTTGCTGTGCCTACGTACACCAAGCAAGTAAAACAGCCTGTTACCAGACTCAAAAAAGAGAGGCACCCAGCTCTCCACCATTGACCCTACTGCCTTCTAAGATGTGTTTTCTTGCCTCGGTTTGGTGATTTAGGTCCCTTTCTGCAGGCCTGTTACAAGGACTGATAACCATTTTTGTTTCTGAACTGCCTGCAGTGCAGTTGACTGATATATCCCATCCAGAGTTTTAAATGGTATTGGGCAACCATTGCCATGTCAGATGATGCAACAACTCATCCTGCAACTAAAATGTTTTTATTTATAGAAGCCTCATGTGATTCTGATGCAGAGATCAGGTAGGGAACCCCTTGGCCCTGCCTGTGGGACTGAAGTGAGGGTCTGGATTTCATTACAACTTGGCAGCAGGTGGACCTTGTAAAATCTTCACCCGTTATCTTGTTGGACCCTAGGGTAGTGCTTTAGGGTTAGGTGGGACCCCTAAGGCTCAGAGAGATCATCTGCTCAAAATCAGAGTGGGTGGTACATCGTAGCAAAAATTATAAGAACTAACCTGTTCTGAGCACTCACTATGCTGAGCACTATTCTGAACCCTTTGTGATTTTAACCTCACGACAACCCAGAGACAGGTACTATCACTAGCATTGTTTACCAAGGGGAAGACTGAGCTACAGAGACACCCAGGAAACCTGTCGCAGGTCGCTGAGCTAGGAAAGGGTACGGAGCCTCGAACCAGGCCTTCTGGTCCAGGGTCCACGCTCTTTCACATTATGGTCTGGGTGTCAGTGAGAACCTGGCTCTTCCCGCTCCTTCCAAGTACAGAGCTTTCAGCCTGGCTTACACACCCCTCCTCTTCTTGAATTCTTCTCTTGGGAAGAAGCAAGGCAAGGCGAGGGCAGTAAATGGCACAGGAAACTGCCCCGTCCAGCCATGGTAGAGGCTCCTCGAAAATGTGACATTTCTCCTTGATGCCAAGTTCTTTTTGGCACAAAGTTGTGGGATAAGAGCAAGGCTGAAGCCAAGGGTGCCTTACAGGCCCGACTAGTTCCCTGTTGTTGCCTGAAGTTGCTCTGGGTGTAACCCAGTTTCTCACCTGCTTATCTACCTGCCCCCAGGGGAAGCTGGATGGCTCCTGGCTCAAGCCTTACCTGTTTCATTTCTTCTCCTCCCATGAAGTTGCATGGGGCTGATTCCTGTAGTATGTCAGCAGGAAGCCTGGTCCCCAGTGTTTTTTCAAGTTTCTGAGACCCTGAGCCCCCAGTGGAGGATGCACTGAGGATGCAGTGACTATTCATGTGCCATCAGCATCCTGACAACATATTTTTCTCTGCAAAAAGTGCTTTTTAAGAGAAAAAGCATAGCACGTATAACAAAAATCTAATCTCCATTCCCATCTCCTCCTTCCTTCCCCCCGAGTTGATTATGATCTCGAAGGTGGTGCGGACCACGGCACGGTATTTGAATACTTTTTTAAACAACCCTGTTTAAAAACTCTGTTCAATGAACAGTGTAACAACTTGTCTCCCATTTTATAGGCCTGTATCTCAATGGCCTCACAGTTATGTCCTCTCCAGGTCCACTTCCTCAGGATGTCCTACTTTTGTGTCTGGGTATTTTATCCCCACAGATCAGGTCCAGGAAAGGGTAGAGAAAGCTTCCTTTGGATTGTGGTCCCCGATATTTACATAAGCATAGAGTTCATTTGGTTGGAAATTACTGATGGCCATGACTCTGGTGGCTCAAGGGCGCAGTGAGAGATAAGCCTGGGCCTGAGGCTGCCTGCTTCCTGGGAGGGGCCGCAGCCCAGGCTGATTGTGTGTAACACTGCATGTGCTGTAACAGGACGCATTTTGCTGAAGGAAACAGGCCCGAGAGCAGAGGCACTCTCTCAAGTTCTCACATGCTCCAAGCAAAACATGTCCCAGAACTTCTGGCTCCTGACACCTAGCCAAGTACTCCCTGCACTGACCTCAGACCCTTTTGATGTTGGGCTTAGGCAGGTCACAGCAGCATTTGTTTCTTTTTCCTTTTCCTCCAGGAAAGGGCAGTAGTTTATTGGTGGTTTCCTTGCTCTGCTTCACAGAAGCTCTAACTGCAGGCTTCTCTGGGCAGTCACCAATGGTCTGTATTCACCTGCCTCTGGGAGAAGGGCAGCATCCTAAGTTCAGGCTCATCACACCAGGCACTAGAATTCAGCCCAAGATTATTGATCTCCCACAAAAGCGATGTGTTCAAGGAAGGTAGACCCTCCCCAGACCCAGGGGAAATAAAAGCGGCATTTTTGTTTGTTTTTGCCTTCTCTGTTGTGTGGCAAGAATATGATTCTTGAAGCAAACACAGGCATTTCTGGAGGGAAGTTCTGCCCACACTTTGGGGAGGACAGGCTGCAAGTGAGAACGCCGTTTTCAGCCTCAAAGGCATCACCGGGCTGCTGAGCCAGCCCCAGCCTCAGCCCCAGGGCTGCCTTCATGCACCCCATGGGAGGCAGGTACATGGTGCCCTCTCTGTGCTGGGTCAGGATGCTGGCTTTCCTGTCCTTGTGCAGGACGTACCAGCTGGTACACTTGGCAGAGAGGCCAGCGCCCTCCTAGGCTTGGGGGGCGCAGAGGGAAGGAAAGGCGGCTTTTCCGGAGACTGTGCAACCTACTGTTAGCAGAGGCCCTTTTGAAATTACTTAGAGTTCAAGGTAATCGATTGTTATTTATGTTGTGCTGGCAATCAAAAGATTATTTATCCGCTCAGAGTCAATAAAACAAAGAGGAAGGGCAGGGAGGGTAGAAATTGGTAGGAGTCATGGAAAAATGCAGACATGGCTAAGCTTAGGCTGACATCTTGTGGCTGAGCCCAAAAAAGGCGTTTCACTGAGAAACTGAGCAAGTGGGGCATCTGTGGGAGGGGAAGGCGTGGGGTCTGAGAACAAGAAACTTGAACCTTTTTAATTTCACCCTCACTTTTTCTTCATTCCCGTCTTTTATTATATGTCAAATTTCTTCAATAGTCTGTTTCAGTACGGCTATGAGAAAAATAATTTTTTAACTATAATGACTACAGACACATTTCTGGCTAATAAAAAATTATTATTTTGACTAATTCTGCTTCAGATGAATAAGCCATTCATCTAATATCAATTGATGACTCATTTTTTTAGTGCTTAACTTAGTGCAGTAGACTTGAGTGATTCATGTGATTTTCTAACTAGAAGTTAAAAGGTGTGCCTCACACATTACCTTCTTTATGGGTAGGACAGCAGACATGTCCCCATTTTACCTAGATGGAGGCCAAGTCATGCCTAAGAGCACACAGTCACCAAGGGGTAGATCCAGACTAGAATTCAGAGGTGGCGCTCCTGGTCATCACTGCCTTCTAATGTGTAGGACAAGCAAGGTCTCCACATTGTCCCATTTTATCTTTAAAACCACCCTGAAAGGTACCTATTGTTATACTTGCTTTACCAATGAGGAAGCAGAAATTGAGTCATGGAAGTTGGCTTGTGGGAATCTGAACCTCGGCCTATTTACTTCCCAAGTCCACCTTCCCATCTGCCTCCACTTTTTGAGATAATCCACCCTCTAATTGTCCTTCTCGCCATGCCTTCCTCCCTATTTTACATATGCCTCTCCTATATACTGGGCTGCCAAGAAATTGTTAGCTTTTGTTGCTATGGTTCTCCTTGAAATATTAGTTGATAAAGAATTACTATTTCTTCCCAGGGACATTTGCATTGCAGTAGATAAGGAGCTCTTGCACACAGAAAGCCTTTGGGATGAAAAGAGAGCATTTCGGGACTACAAGAAATACATGAGGCGAGGATATCTGGGGGCTGGATAAACAAAGATCTCCTTTAAATAACTTGCAAAGACAGTCCTGTCCTCAGCAGCCTGGGGCTCCCAGATGTCAGATTACATATCTGGTGTAATTGAAAATCCACCTGGAGGCAAGCAGTTGTTTACTTGGCATTCTGGACAGCTTTACCACCAGCCCAATGCAGATGCTACCTCAGAAGAGCCCCCTAAAGCAAACAAAGGGTTTTTATTTTCCCCAACACTTTGAAAAACAACATCTTTATAATTCCAAAATGCAATGGGTCGGAACATTTTAATTCCAATTAACTTGTAGTTTTCTTTTTTTCTAAAATAAATTTGAAGAACAATGGCTAATGAGCTGCTGTACAATATTTGTCCTTGGCAGAGAATGACACTCATGGAACACTTAATAAGGGCCAGTGAGATTCTGTACCCAATTCTAATGTGGTGGGTCTTTTTCTCCACAGCAAGCAATTCTCCAGTACCAACTGGATGTCCTGCAATTCAACTGAATTCTGATACTATGTACTTAGAGAATCAGATTCCACAGATTAAGTGCTTAGTCCCACAAGATTGCCCCCACTTCAGATGGCAATCACAAGTCTGGTTTGTTACCTGTGCTTCTGACAGACCAGCTACAAATGAGAGATTCCCATCACCCCCTCCTTGGATTCTATTAATTTGCTAGAGTGGCTCACAGTACTCAGGAAACCAGTTACTGACTAGATTGCCAGTTTATTACAAAGGGTATTAAAGGGTATAAATCAACAGCCATACAGAAGAGACACATAGGGGCAAGCTATGGGGTAAGGGCACAGAGCTTCCACGCTGTCTCTGAGCATGCCACTCTCCCAAATCTCCATGTGTTCACCAATCTGAAAGCTCTCCACACCCGATTCTTTGGGGTTTTTATGGATGGTTAATTACATAGAGACGGTTGATTAAATCATCGGCCATTGGTGATTGAACTCAATCTCCAGAGTCTAGAAATCAGAGGATGAGACTGAAAGTTCCAACTGTCTAGTCACTCTGTAGGTTCCCTTGGCAACCAGTCCCATGCCTAAGTGCTTTCCAAAAGTCACGTCATTAACATAAACTCAGGTGTGGTTGAAAGAGGTTTGTTATGGCTATCAAGACAGCTTTAGCACTCTATTGCTCAGGAAAGACTAAGGGTTTTAGGAGATCTGTTCCAGAAACAACAGGCTGAAGACCAAATATGCATTTCTTATTATAAATCACAATATCACAGCCATGCAACCAGACCCCATGCTAAGTGCTTTTTCTAAATTACCTCATTTAATCCTCGCAAAACACCTGCAAGGTATATGGATATCTCCATTTTACAGATGAGAGATTTGACTGGTGGTCTGTCTGAGGTTGCACAACTGGTGGAGACAGAGTGGGATCTGAGCTTTTACATATCCATAGTATTAACCTGATATTTTGGTGGTGAAATGAAAAATCGACTCTAGGTTCTTTGTTTTAAAAATTATCCTCCGTCTTCAGTGTTATGTGGGAAAGAAGGGTGGACAGGGGCCCAGAGCAGGCACTCTAGTCCCTTTTGCTAATTGTAGTTGTACCTAGCTTCGCTGCATTGTGGGAGGCCCTCTTTCCTTTACTGTCCATTGACCCCAAGTCAGAGCCCTCTTTGTGTGCCAGCAGGTATTTCTGAGAACCTGGGGAGTGCCGGAATGTTTCGAGGGTCCACTCTGCCTCAGTACCTTGTATTCCATACTTAGGCTCTGTCTTTGCCCTCTTTCTGCTCCTGCAGGTCTGTGACCCCCTTTTCCTCGTAGTTATTCTCTCTTGTCCATTTGCCAAAGAATGTGGACAACAATGACTCCCCAGTGAACAAATAACACATGGCTTTTGAGTTCAACAGACCTCACTGTGACACTTGAAGGGACTATACGGGAATTACAGTGCAGGAAAGGGAAACAAAATAAAATACCAGATGACGCGGGGTCGGTGAGCCGAGGAGTCGAAAGAAAGATTTCTTAGACTCTTAAGATTTGGCAGTAGTGCTCTTTTATTTAGAGAATAGAATAGCATGGGGACAGGACCCATGCGCAGTCAGGCTGCTGCGTGGGGACAGGGCCCATGGGCAGGAGGAGCTGCTGCCGGCATGTTGCTGCTGCCGCTTCTGCTGTTGCTTCTGCTGCCCCAAGTTGAGGGTTAGAGCTAAATTTAAGGCATAGGTATATGAGTTATCTGTTTACGAGACAAAGAAAAAAAAAGTTAAAATGGTACCAGTACCGGTAGGGTCCGGCCATTGGGCGGTCCCACAACTTTTAGATAAGAATCAAACCGGATTGAGTAAATGGCAGCAGTCCCCGCTCAAATATTATCTTCAGCTAAAGACAAAGGAGGATTTTGGGTTGGGGGGTCAGTTACATGAGGTTGCCAGACAGTAAACAACTTAAGTTCTTGCCTTCACCATTAAGGGTTTCCAGAGATAAGGCCATCCCCCCTTCCTTCTGGAGCAGAGAGGGAGGCATGGAGATTTCCTTCACAAATGCAACTGTCTCTGATCAAAGCGCAAGCAAATGCCACTCCTCGGAGCCTGCTTCTCATCTGCAGTTTTAAAATTAACCAGCCTAAAATCCTCATCACCAGATACCCTTTTTCTAGGACTTAGCAGCTTGCTTCTTCTCTGGGACCCTCCCTGCCTTCTACTTCAAGAGTCCAAGTTTTCAAGATCCTGCAGAGTGCAAGAACCACAACTCCAGCCTCTGATCCCCATCCAGGAAACAAAACGTTCATTCCCATCACAATAGCCTGCAAGGGGTGCACTCTTCTGCAAAGATGGAGGCCTTTGATTTTCTCAACAAGACACTTCTTTCCCAGCACGCAGTCTGCATTTAGATACTTTACCTGCTGAGTGTTTCTCCCCTGGGTGGGTTTGTGTTTGATTACCACCTGAATGGCTTGCTAAAAGTGTCTCCTCCAAACAGCGAGGCAGGTGCCCCCAAGCATGCACTTCATTTCTACCTTTAAAACTGCAAGAAAGGGGCATACTTAAAATATGGGGGTTTTTGGTTCTCAAATTATGTCGATGGCAAAAGTTGGACTGCTCTAGGCCTCCAAATGAAGATAGTAAAGCTTGTGAGGTTAAAATAATGTAAGCATTCAAAAGCGTCTTGCAAACTATAAAACACTGTATAAATGTAAGCTACTATTGTCTCCCTTTTGTTTTCAGTTACTTGATTCGATGCTTCTGGAGATGAAGAGTTAATTAGTTACCAAGTGTGGTTCTGCTACATGCAGGCATATTGAGGCATGATATGTTATTGGGGCATAAATATGTTAAATTACTCTGCATATTTTATCTCTTGGGATTAATTTTTAAAATATATGAATATGCTTTTTGATTCTGTTTTGGGTATATGACTTCTCCCTTCTCTTCTTGAGAGACTTGTTTTTTTTCGTTTTTTTTTCCTTCAGACCAGAGAGATGAATGGAGTGCTGGGGAGGTAGGGGAAAACAGATTAAGATTAGGATTATTATAGCAGATATTTAAAGAGAAAAGAATAATATTCAGCTCTCAACATGAAATACAGGGTCCCCTCACCCTTCCCACAAGGCAAGGATCTTGAAAATCAAGATTCGTTCCTCCAGAAAGTATTTTCTAACTTTGGAGGACTCTGATCATCTATTTTTTTCCATAGTAGAGAAGATAGGCCTTTTGCTATGGACACTAGGATAGGAGGTAGATAATCCACAGTGAAGAAAAGAAAAGCTCAGCTGGGAGTTAAGGCCGTAGAGTAGTGCTGCAGGAGATCATGGCAGCATTCTTGCTAGGCTTTAAGCCTAGGGAAAACAAATTCCAAATGGGTGACTGGGAGATATGTGATCTGATACCACAATGTTTATGCCCTGGAATCAAAGGCCGGAAGGGAATATCTTGTTGAGCATGAAGGCAAGGGGCTTAGGAACGCTGAGCCCTTGCAGGGACGGAACACTGTCTGCATACCTTGCTGATTGTCCTTAAGATACTCCCCAAGTGAATGACCTGCGATGGACTGGTGTGCTTCGGGCAGATGAAGAATAGAACCTTTGGACTTTGGCTTGGGTGTCCCTGCAGGCATGAGTTCTGGCTATTGTACTTGCTTGAGATTCTTTACCTGCAAATAAATATGTGGCGATCTGAGGGACCTCCCCTCAGTCCTTGAGGTTGATAGTCCCTTGTCCCACTGAATAATACAGATTGTGTTCTGTCTGCCCCTTCGGCTGGCTGCCTAGCTGGTCTCGGCAGCAGAGTAGAAGGATATGACGGGAAGAAGGGAAATTTTGAAGACTGCTGCTTCTGGGCCCAAAAACGGTGGTAAAAGGAAGGAAAGGAGATGGAGAGGGTATAATGGGTTAGGTGCCTGAGTTCTCTTCCTGAACTGAGGTTGGATCTAGTGGTTGGACCAACTTTTCTTAAGCTCACCCAGTTGGGTACGCAGCATCCCAGGAACATGGGGGCTGGGCAGGCTTCTGAGGACACACTAGATGGGGTCTGCAGGCCTCTACTTCTGTGTATGGCCATTGCTAACATGACATTAGGTAACAGTGCTGCTGCAAGGGCAGAAGAGCAGAGTGGGGAGATAGGTGTAGCTGATCTCCATTCTTAGATCAGCAGCTGTTTCTCAGAATGCTCTTGCCCTAGCCTGGAGTAGTCCCATCTAAGAAATTTTCATGGTGCAGTCTTGTTAGACAGAAAGAGGAAGAGCTTGAGTTGAGTATAGCATGGATGGGACCCAAGTGCTCCCATCCCCCTTACTCACCTCCCCAAAGAGTGGAAAGAGAAATAGTTGGTAGGATGGTAGAGGATCCTGCCAGAGGATCCTGTGGTCACTGTGGTGGGGCAAAGAGGTTCTGTGCTGGAGGGCTGCAAGGCTAGCACGCCAGCCAGAATCACATGGGAGTCACGACACTATTCCTGGGGAAGGAGGGGTCGACAGCACCATCCAGAGCTGACGCAGGGCCCAGTCCTCAGGGATAACTAACAGGTACTGCTCAGTTATGCTGGCCACAGGTGTCAGCAGCTGATGACAGCAGGATAACCTCTGTCCAAGAGACCATCACCAAGGACTGAATGCAGTTATGAAATTCTCTATCACCTCCCTAATATCTTGGTCAAGAAGGAGCACCAGGAGGGCTTCTGGGGTTTTGGTCATAATTCTGTTTCTTGATCTGGATGCAGGTTATATAGGTGTGTTCAATTTGAGAAAATTCACCCAGATGTACACTTGTGATTTGTACACATTTCTGTCTGTATATTATACTTCAAAAGCAGATGACTCAAAAAGCTATATGTCATCTACACTTTACCCCACAAAATGAAATACCACACACACACACACATACACATACCCATATCAACAAGTCGTGAGAAACATAAAGTCACTTATAGAAAAATTTAAAAATGCACCATTTTGTCTGCACATTTAAGATTAGTGTAAGCAAAAGTGTGACTTTACTTCATGCACTTTTGCTAAAGAAAGTGGAACAAAATTCAGTGGACCTGGAAAACTCCCAAAATACTATGACAGGGCTACCAGAAGGGAAAACTCAAGCTGGCTTACTATTTAATTTTAGAGCAGTAGCAAACAAAGTTTTCTAGATTAAATTTCAGGTGATAGCACTTTAAGAACAGATTTAGGCATCATTGTGTCTGCATTTATGGATGGATTATTTGTTGAAAAAACTTTCGTGTATTTTTATAGTTATTTTGGTATATTTTTGGAAACATCACATACTTTATAATATTTTTGGAGATCTTAAGTCAGCTTTAACTACAATCTTTCCTGAACCTAGCCCGAAACTTTCCTAAAGGGCTAAAATTCAGCAGGGTAGAGTGGAAAGCAAGGAGGACCTGTGTTGAGTTGGCCCCCCCACTTGGGATTCAGAGGACCTTAGATGAATTGTTTAACTTCTTGGGCTGTGCAGTGTAATTCTGATTCTAATTACCTGAAGTTAGGTCAAATTTTAGAGGTTGAAGGCAAAGTCCTATACAAGACTGCTCTCACTTCAGACACCGGCCACAGCTTGGGGGTTCCCAGGCCACCTGCACTTCTGATCAACTGGCTACAAATTCAGGGGTTCCTACTATCCTGTAAGATTCTATAATTTTCTAGAATGTCTCACAGAACTCAGGAAAGGGCTATACTTATGATTAATTACAGTTTTGTGAAGAGCAAATGAGGAGCAGCCAAATGAAGAGATGCACAGTGTGATATTTGAGAGGGTCCCAAATGAGAAACCTGCATGTCCTTAAGACACATCACCCTCCTGGCACATTGATGTATGATCACTAACCAGTGAAGCTCACTTGAGATTCAAGTGTCCAGATTTTTTATTGGGATTTCATTATGTAGGTATGATTGATTGAATCATTGGCCACAGGGTTTAACTCAATCCAGCCCCCCCTCCCCTTCTAAGAGTTGAGCTGATATCATGTGACTCTCTAATTACATGATTGGTTCTTCTAGCATGGACAGCCCCCATCCTGAAACTATTTGTGGCTCCACCATGAGTCACCTCGCCAGCATAAACTCAGGCGTGGCCCAATGGGCCCACCATGAACAACAAAGACATTCCTGTTACTCAGGAAATTCCTGGGGTTTAGAGGCTCCTTCCTGGGAGCCAGAGACAAAGACTAACCAAATTCTGTATTGTGTAACAGCTGTTTGCCCCCATAGTGTTGATGTGAGGATTCTATGAGATGAGGAATTGCACAACACAGGACATCTTTTCATGATTCTAGATTCATCTTGAGAAATGAAAAGACAGCATGTCTGAGCTCTGTAACCTGGGTCGAGCTTCATCAGGTTCTGTTTGGGCATCTTGCTAGAATGTCAAAAGGAAGCAGAGTTGGGGGGCTGGGCCAGTGGTGTGGTAGTTAAGTATGCACGCTCCACTTCAGTGGCCTGGGGTTTGTGGGTTCGGATCCTGGGCATGGACTTACACACTGCTCATTAAGCCAGGCTGTGGTAGCGTTCCACATACAAAACAGAGGAAGATTGATACAGATGTTAGCTCAGGGACAATTTTCCTCAAGCAAAAAGAGGAGGATTGGCCACGATGTTAGCTCAGGGCCATCTTCCTCACCAAAAAAGAAAAAGAAAAAAGAAGGTGAGTTAGTCACATAAAATTGAATTGTCCTTTGACTACTGGAGTTAAATAGCCTGCCTTTAAAGGAGATGATCTCCACAATGTCTCAGTCTGGTGCCCTGTGGAATGTGAGCACAAGATAATCCTTTCTTTATGCTCAGTAATCTTGAGTTCCTGCATGACTGTGAGCAGGTAGTGTCAGTGCCTGTTTGTACCTGGAAGTACCTAGGAATTAACACACCCCTCCACTCATCCTCGTGGCCTGGTGGATACACTTTCCAGCTCCCTCTCCTGTCAGACAGGTTAATTCTGAGGAACTGTGTTCAGTACTGGTCTCAGGTTTCCCCTAGTCACTCTGGTGACAGCCGGCTTGACAATACATTCTTTATTTTTTATTGAGGTAAAAAAATGGTTTGGTTTATAACGTTATATAAACTTCAGGTGTCCATCATTATATTTTCACTTCTGTATAGATTACATTGTGTTCACCACCGAAAGTCTAGTTGCATCTGTGACCACAGAAATGCACCCCTTTACCCCTTTTACCCTCCCCCACCTCCCTTCCACTCTGGTAACTGCCAGTCTATTCTCTGTATCTATGAGTTTGTTTGTCATTGTTGTTGTTTTATCTTCCACATTTGAGTGAAATCATGCAATATTTGACTTTCCCAGCTGACTTATTTCGTTTAGCATAATACCCTCAAGATCCATCCATGTTGTTGCAAATGGCAAGATTTCATCTTTTTATGGCTGAATAGTATTCCATTGTGTATATATACCACATCTTCTTTATCCATTCGTCCTTTGATGAACACTTAGGTTGTTTCCATGTCTTGGCTATTGTGAGTAATGCTGCAATGAGCATAAGGGTGCATATATCTTTTTCAATTAGTGTTTTCAAGTTCTTTGGATAAATACCCAGAAGTGGAATAGCTGGATCATATGGTAGTTCTAGTTATAATTTTTGGAGAAATCTCCATACTGTTTTCCATAGTGGCTGTACCAATTTACATTCCCATTAACAGTGTACAAGGATTCCTTTTTCTCTACATCTTCTCCAACACTCATTTCTTATCTTTTTAATAATAGCATTTCTGAAGGTTGTGAGGTGATATCTCATTGTGACTTTGATTTGCATTTCTCTAATAGTTAGTGACGTTGAACATCTTTTCATGTGCCTGTTGGCCATCTGTATATTTTCTTTGGAAAAATGTCTGTTCAGATCCTCTGCCCATTTTTTAATCGAGTTGCTTGGTTTTTTGGCATTGAGTTGTATGAGTTCTTTATTTATTTTGGATATTAACTGCTTATCAGATATATGATTTGCAAATATCTTCTCTCAATCGGTAGGTCGTCTTTTTGTTTTGTTGATGACCATGCATCCTTTATTGGTAGTGTTTCTTTCCTGTCTCCCTTCCCTATTCCTCTTCCTGGTATTTCCTTCATTGCCCCCCAAAGTGATTATAATTCTTGACTCAGGGTCTGTTTCTGGGTAAATCTGCACTGAAACAATGACCAATAATGTTAGTTCCCTGTTATTGGCTCTTAATAATGTCTACTGAGGAAAAATTCACTACAATTCAAACAGCAGATATTTATTTGGGCAATTGGAATTGCAATTTCGGAGACACAGATTCAGGTAGAAAACCAAAACGTGTTGTGATTATAAGAGAGAGGTTTAGGATTTTTACATGAAAGAGGGAGGAAGATGAGGTAAGTTGTATTAAGGAAGAGTTCATTGGTGCTAGATGAGACAAAGCTAGATTTGCACTTCATAGATTGGCTTGAGATTCGATCGTCAGGCAAAAGGCTAGACTAGTACTCATTGATTGGCTAGCACTGGTCATCAGTAAAGTCTGGATTTATCAGTCCTTAACAAACAGAATATTCTTCTCCTTACTGATGCTTGGAATTCAGCGGTTTGGTCCAGTTGGGAAGATAAGGAAAACAAGATGTGAGAGGCAATTCCTCTGAAATGCTCCAGTTCTGTTTTAATACGGCTCCACTCATGTCATCTTTCATGATAATGTGCATGTGTTATCTCATTTCTTTGTCCCTGAGATCTAGCATCTTGTCTTCACATCCACAATGTCCCACAGCCAATGGGTCACCCACAAGAAAGCTGAGGAGGAAGAGGAGTCTTCGTTTATTTTGGTAGATGTGTTTGTGTGTATGTGTATGCATATCCAGTTCATGATCCAAAATTAAATATTTACTCAGCATTTTGGAGACAGCTTTCCATTACTGATATTCTGAATATTGATATATCCATACTGATAATCTGGAGTTTAGTGTAGCCCCAAAGAAATAAACCTAAAGTTTATTAAAGGAAGAAAAACTATGTTTCCCTAAGGAAAATTATCAGATTTCTTACTATATTCATTTATCAGGCAGAATTATGATTTGTAAGAGATGAAATGCATTCTACTTAAGTATTTGTCCTGCTCTCCCCAGGGTTCCTACTCCTCTTTGCTCCCTCTCTTCCTTTTGTCACTCCACATTCCTTTCCCACAGTTGATCTTTTCTGGGCGTCTCCCACCCCTCGCATACAGTTTTTAAAAAAGACAAGCTTTAGATGTCTCTCCAGGTATCTGTCCCAGGGATAAGGCATTTCTGCATAACAACATACCTCCTGATCTTTTTACCTCTTGCTAAATTATTTTAAAAGATATTGTCTTCTAAAGAAACAGTTGAACTTCTAAAGAAACAGTTCAAGAACTGCTAGTTTTCAATATTGTGTAGAAGTTGTTGAGTGTTCTTGGAATCATGAGTCATAGTTCTAAGTCTTGAGTAACTTAGGATGTAAACTTTCAGACGTAAATTCCCTAATGGAAAATAAATACAACCTAACTTGATCAAGAAACAGATGGAGAGAGATCTTTTAAAATGACGAGTGTTCTTCTTTTTTGGTTTGAAAATCATGGCGGATTCCATCTACCTTCAAGTGGTTTCATGTAAGAATAAAGACTGGCGTATAATAGCTAAATAGCTTGAAAACTGTTTCAATAACCAGTGATCTAGCAGGAAACATGTTTGCTTTGCTTCAGGAAAGAGAGAGGGACAAGACATTCTCTCCATCCCTGAGCCTAAGTGGTTTTGCCTGTAACAGTGACATTGAACCTGAGCTTCTCTTTGAAACTGGAATGCCAGGAAGAAATATTAATTTCTTTCAGTGTTTCCCATTGGATATTCCAGGTTGGTATTTTAAAAACTCAGGTTGTTTCAAAATAGATGGACTTGAAAGACAAAAGATGGGCGGTATTTTGGTTACTGTTGATGTTTTTCCTGGAGTTGCAAGATCATGGCCAGTAAAAATTCTTTAATTAAATTTAATAGGGACTCAGAATTTTCAGAGTTCTGAAATTCTCCTTTTGAGAATTAGGGTGTAATGTTTTATGGAGGTGATAATACCGCGAAGATTTTCTGTGGAGAAAGGAGTTTGCCATAAAAACATAGGATGTGTTACTAAAATATAATTTATTTTGTTGTTAGAGCTTATCTCAACTTTTTATAGCCTGCATTTGTCTTTTAGTAAAACAAGGTTTACCCTTTTATCTAATCAAGCGTGTTTTCATAGCTCCCTTACGAAACACCCACATTTCTGCCATCTGCTCAGCACAGAAACCCCTTTTATGAGGAAGGAATCTATAATAGGCGTGGTCAGAAGCCCACTTTCCACATCGTGGGGATTTTCTAGTTGGTGCCACTTTAAGTCCCAATGGGCTTAAAGGGTTAATGCTAATGAAGTGAAAATTGGTTTATCTTGGTAAATTATTAACATTTTTCTGGATTTTTTGGGGGGAGGGAGGCAGTCTTATTTGTCCTAAAGACTTTTCATCTTCCTGAATTCATAGTTTATGTGTGTTTTCCTGTCGATCAAGCATACATAATAAACGTTTGTTCCTCCTAGAGAAGACAAACAAAAATGAATGAATGCTGGTGAAAAGTGATAACTTTAGGTTTAAAAGAGTGTTATTGATTTGCTCTGTGCTATTTGAATTATTCATAACAAAAAGGAGAAAGCAGAGGTTCTTAAGGATACAACATGTATTGAAAAGTCACAGTGTTGAAAGTAGGGAAGAATTGGGAGTCAGAGATAAAGGAATTTTCCATTCTCTGATCTTTAATTCAGATATCCCCCTGTAGTCTTTGACAGCCAAACGAGCACTGGGTAGAAGATTAGCAAGTGCACGCACGGCTCTATTGCTTGGGTGAGTGTGTGAAAGACTACCAATTAGGTTTATAGTTCCAGTTAGGGCGTTTTTACTGAGTTTTCAACTCCTAACGTCTTTGACTTACCGTTCCTAGTTCCTAAAATAGACTTGCCTGTACTCTGATTTCGCTCTCTCTCAGTCTTTCTTGATCTACATTCCAAACAGTCAATGAATATATCTCTTTACATTGTTTGTCTCTGTTTACGAATCTGAAGACAGATTTTAAGTCTGAAGATATCAAGTTTTGGTGAGAAGGTGACTCAACAGGAGCTTTTATATCCCCCTGATGGAAATAGACACTCGGACAAGCAGCCTGAAGAAGAATTGGTAATATTTTACAAGGTAGAAAATTTGCGTTCTACAACTTAATAATTCCCCTTCAATGTTTTCCTTATTGGCAAAACGGAGTTAATAACGTATCTACTTCACAGGATTCTTAGGATTAAAGGAATTAACAAATATAATACAAATAGACTATTAAAAGTTATCTCATTATTATTAGTAGTAGTTGTAGTAATGATAAGACTACATCTATTTTTCTTGTTAATTATGCACCATGGAAGACTTGCACATATCCCCAAGGAGATTTGCACAAGAATGCTCATAACATCATTGTTTATAACAGCAAAAAATGTGAAGCAACTTACTCATTGAAAAGAGAGTGGATAAATAAATTGTGGTATGTTCGTGTAATGGAATACTATACAGGCAGTACATGTGTCAACAGGGGTGAATCTCGAAAATAAATAAAAAATTAAAAAGACAATTTTCTGGGGCCGGCCCAGTGGCACAGTGGTTAAGTGCGCACGTTCCACTTCAGTGGCTTGGGGTTCACTAGTTCGGATCCCAGGTGCAGACATGGCATTGCTTGGCATGCCATGCTGTGGTAGGCATCTCACGTATAAAGTGGAGGAAGATGGGCGTGGATGTTAGCTCAGGGCCAGTCTCCCTCAGCAAAAAGAGGAGGATTGGCAGTGGATGTTAGCTCAGGGCTAATCTTCCTCAAAAAAAAAAAGACAACTTTCAGAAAAATAAACTGTGATACCAGTTAGGTTAAAATATGCAAACACTACTGCATATACTTTAAAAGAGATATTTATAAATGTTTTAAAAGTATAAAGAAGATATGGAAAGAATAATTCCCGAGTTCAGGATCATAGATATCTGGTGGGGAGGGAAGAGTTTATAATTTGAGCTGAGATTTTGGTTGGATGGTTGTTTTATTTCTTAAGTTGGGTGTCCACTGTATTCTTCTTTATGTCTTTTGCTATATCTTAAATGTTGTCCTTAAAATAATTAACAAATAGCAACAGAAAAGAACAAATGACATATTAGTAAACAAGATGCGTATGTATTTTCAGTGAATAATAATTTGTTAATTTAGTAAACCCTGCAAATTGAATATCAGAGGAGTTTGTGCAAAAATGTCTGGCTAGAGCTTGAGTGTCTGCTAGGATCAGAAGAAAACCATACACTGTGGAAACTCGTGCATCCACCATTCACCAGTGAACACCCAGAGAGTTACCGAAGGCAGGGCGGTTGACCTGAGGATCAATAAGTGATTAGTTTAGCCAGTCAAAGGGACCTGAATTGCTTTGTCTATCTCGGATTTTACAAACCATTTCATTCTGTGGCCCGAGGACAGGTTTTGCCCATTTATATCTGAACTATTTTTACACTGCTGGATGCCCTTTATCATGCCCACGTCAGCATTTCTCACTTTTGCATTTCTACAGTGAGGTGTTCTGTCTGAAGCATGCCAACAGATATTTGATGAGTGTCTACGATGTGCCAGACATTGTTAGATACTGACTCAACTCTTTTAACTTGAGTGTTTGATGAATGGCTTTTGAATCTATTTTTTTTGAGCGTGTGTTATCCAAATGAGAGCTGTCACCTAGGTGGGCCAGAAAGACGGGATGCTCTGAGGGACCTCTTTCTAATGCTTGGTGTCCTCTATCCTCACCAGCTCCTCCTTGAACCCCACATTGGTGCCTGGCATGTTTCTAAAAGATCACCCAAAGCCCTAAAGCCTTTTAAATTGTGCTAGGGTTACCCATAATTATTATAAAAATATAAAAATTTTACATTTTTAAGAGGAAAAAGTGAGAAACATTTCTGAGAGCAACTTATTTTTCCACTTAGCATCAGCGATAGGGCTGACTGAAAAGAATCTTAAAGTCTTACGTGCCGTGGCTTAATTGTTCTAACTCACAGTCCAGAGGAGTAAACTGGGGCCCTGCTGCAGGTTGAGAAGTATTTCAAATGACTGAACAGCCCCTGCCAGGACCAAGGGTGCTGCCACACGATAGCAAGCAAGGTTGCTGAAGTGGAAATTTGCCTTCAGAAGATCTCTGCGATTACAGGGATTTCTGCAGACATGATGCATGCTGTTGTTTTTCCAATTGGCTTATTCACAGCTTCTAGCCCTGGCACAGCATCTTGCCCTTTTATTTGCATTTACCCACAGAATTTATGACAATAATAATTATTATTATCATTATATTTGTTATAACATATAAGATTAAATCAAGTATTGTCATGTGTGTGTCTCGATTTTAAGCACTTCAACTTATTCTTGCTCAATCAGCTGAAGATCAGCCAGGACAAGCCTTTAGTCCTACTAAGTCCGGTTATTGACTCATTCCCCTGAGGGAGAGCACGCAGTAGAGAAAGGGTGGTGCATCTTTCCAAAGAAAGGAAAACATGTAGTAAGAATAGGATTTTGAAGAAGGATGGAGTTTAGGTGAAATTTAACTGAGGCAGCATTTTGATGGGCTCCAGCAAAGCAGGGCTGTGTACAAGGGGTCACCATTAGGTCTGGACACAAAGTGGTTTGAAATAGTAAAGATAAGGTAGATGTGAAATATTGGGGCCAGAAGTCCCTTATCTGAAGGTCCACACATGAGTTGTAAGTCCTGGCTGTATTTCTGTGCCAAAGTGACTTAGATTCTCTAGGTAAAAGTAGAATGGTTTTGTGGGAGGCCTCCAGGAGCAGAGACTGGCCTGGCTGACTGCTAGCAAGGAACCAGGGCCTCAGTGCGACAACCGGAGGGAACCAAATTCAGCCAACAACCTGAATGAGCTCGGAAACACTCTACCCAGAGCCTCGAGTAGGGAGCACAGCCCTGTCATCGCTTTGATTTCAGCCTTGTGAGACTTAGCAGAGGAAGTAGGTGAGCCCTCCTGGACTTATCTACAGAAAGTGGGAGGTAATAAATGTGTGTTAAACAAGAGAAAGACAAACCAAGCCAAACCAAACCAAACCAACAAACAGAATGGGACGTTTCATTCAAATGGATATGATTTCAAACAGCAATGTTTCTCATAGTCCATGATTCTAGAGAAAAGATTCTCAGTGAGTAAGAAAGCAGTTGTCACCCAACGGAGAATGTTTTATGACACTTTTCAACAGTAGTGTGTCCTTAGAGGAATACTGTTTGCTGTTCACTTTGCAGCTGGTTTTATCTGGTCTGTTTTCCAAACCTGATGAAAGGCCAGAGTTTTGCTTTCTCAGTCCAAACTAATTTTTACTTTTCTCAAGGTATTAACTCATCGAATCCTCACAACATTCCTATGATGTAGGTAGTATTATTATCCCATTTAATCCATGAAGAAACTGAGGCATTGGGAGTGGTAATTGCCCAAAAGGCAATAAAAAAAGATCAGGAGGAGTGCTACCAGGCTTCCATCCAGGCCTTCTATCTTCAAAACCGAGAGCTCAACCACTATGCTACACTGCCCTGTGAGCCCTTACAATTAGGCCAATTTCTTAGTGAATGGAAATAGAATTCCTCTTAAGGAAGAAAAATTAGTTTCAAACATTTCTCAGGCCAGAATATGAGACATGGGTTAGTCCAGGAGACGGAACAAATGGTGAGAGTAATTGAGCGGCCCTGCCCTACCAACAGTGAAGTCTTAACACGTGTACACACTCATTATGCACTAGGGGCCACATGTGTATTAACTTATTAACGCTTATAACAACACTGTGAACTAGGTGATTTCCATTTTATAGATGAGCAAACTGTGGTCCACAAAGATGAAGTAACTTTTCCAACTTTGTGTGAGTTATAAGGGGTAGAGATGGGATGCACTCCTCAGAGGCCTGGGTCCAAAGCCCCATTTCTTAACAATTTTGTTACATAGGAATACAGAGGAATTAGGAGACACAGGGACGAAAAGAAGGAAAATAGGAATAGAGGTGATGGAGTGGCTGAGCCCTACCGAAAGGGACCAGAAGGACTTTAAAGCTCAGATGGCAAATATTCATCTGAAGTTGTTTGCATTGCTATGATATAAACATCTCTCACTCCAAATCTTCTATGCACATAAAAGTCTGGTGTAAATGAGATTCTTAGCTAATAGAGTTGGAGGTCATGTTAAGAAAATGAGTTCCATACTTGGTTAAAATTAAAAAAAGTCACCAGGTATATAATGGAATGTGTATCATTCACGGGAGGTAGGAAGTAGTAGCCAGAAGGAAGTATAAAAATTTAACTTCAGATATTTATGTATCTCTTTGGAGGGCGGAGGAATTTGGAACTTTCCAGAGCATGCAAAGATGGTTTGAGTCAATCTTACTGAGATCTTAAGGGGCTGCAAGATTTTAGTTGACACCCAGGTTGCATGTCCATTAAGCAGTTTCAGAGAGAACACCTAAAGAGTTAAATTTAATAAAACCAGTGGCAAGTGATATGTTATTAACTGTTAATTATTCCTGACAGCTAGTAAGTGTCAGGGTCATGGTTGAGACAATCAGAAACTCTTTCTCACTCCCACGCTATTTGTGTCTTTCTCTTGTGAGTTATAGTATAGGCTATAGATGGTCGCCAACGCCTTCCAGTTTGTGATGGTGGCACCTAACGCATGTGTCACGACTAAGACCAACGAGTAGGTGGTACTTGATTTGTCAAATTCCACATACTGAAGTCAATTTGATGAGATAATGCACATTAAATGCAAAGCAGAAAGTCTGTCATGACCAATGTTTATTCTTTTCTTTCCAAAAATTTTGCATTAACTATTTTCTAAAATGAAAAACTTGCATCATAACTTTTAAACCCCAATTTTATGAACGTATTAAACTCTTTTTTTTTTTTTTTGGTGATTTATTTTCATGAGCATTCATTTACCTTGCAAGTATTTACTGAGTGCACATTTCCAGGCTGGGATGCATTGGTGGTCTTGAGGTCAGGCAATTAACAGCATTCTTAGTTGTAAATAATAGAATCCACTCTACTAGTTAAATAATGAAATAAAATCATTCCAAGACATTAGAGAGTTCATAGCATTAGATAGGACAAGAGAATTAGATATGGAGCCTATACAGCCGGAATGGTGCTTAAATGGTACCACTGATCACTCTAGGAGAGACCCAAGTGTTGCTGCCATCAGGCACCAGTTCTACAGATTTCACTGCAGATGCTCTGTAGCTACTGCTGCATCTGAAATAGAAATTTTCTTTTCTACACTTTGTCACCCTCATCAGCGAATAGATTTCACACGGCAACTACTTTCTCTTCCAAATCCAAGTTGGGAATATGTGACTGGTGGAGTTGAGGTCACATGTCCATGTCTTAGTTACAAGGAAGTGTGGAAAAGTAAATAAGTGAATTCTGTCTTCTTCTTGAGGGAGGCAGACTTGTAATGTAGTGTTGGGACCCAGGGCAGGCCACGCCCAAATATCTCACAATGGCATATCGATTATTTTGAATCAAAGTTACTTGTTCAACTTGAATTTTTGACCCTCCTCTCTGTATTCTTTCTGAAATCAGGAAATAAAACTCTCATGTAAAAGTTGCCCTCCCCACACCAGGAGATAGATACATCCTCATCTCCAGAGCTAGGGATGTCAGGGCTGAGAAGGCTGTGTAAACAAACCTTGTTACTTTTACTAATTTACTACCTCAAGCCTAAATTCTGCTCAATTCCTCACTAATTACGTACCACAAACCTGTTTCCTTGTCCTAGTCACAAATTTATTGTTGCTTCGTGTAAAAAGATATGTAAACTGCCTGCTTTGTTTACTCTCTGGGCATCAATTTTTATGTTCTTTTGTGTGCACATATTAAATAGTTTTTTCGCCTGTTAATCTAGTCTTGTGTCAATTTTATTATTAGTCCAGACATGAGAACTCAAGAAGGGTAGAGAGGGAAATTTCTTCCTCCCCAACAGTGAGAAAGTCTCCAAACATTGATAGGCTGCTTAACATATGCTAGATAGCCACACACTTGGTATCCACCACGGCCATGGAATCATGTAGGAGCACATGCTGAGGCCTATTTTGGACAGGGCAGCATCTTCTCTAAAGGATCTTAACTTACTGCCCTGTTTTACTAGGTCTTTCTTGGTCTTGTCTCTTCTTTACTTTTAGAAATCATTTTTCCCTGCTGCTGGTTACAGGAAAAAGAATGTTCATTCTTATTAGTCATGAGAGGTACAATTTGTTGAATTCCTAATATGTTCTGGGCTCTATGCAAGGGGCTTTACGTATATTTTAAATTTATTCTTCATAAAACGTCCATAAACCTGTGAGAAAGATATTCTCCCAGCCTTGAATTTTATAGATGAGGAAATTGAGGCTCAGAGCAGTTAATGTGTCTTGCTGGGAGCCATGGTGCAATACAGAGTGAGTGACAGAGCTGAAATTTGAGCTCAGGCCCCCAGGACTCCAATCCTAGTACTCTTCTTGCCCATTCTGTTAAATCTTTCTCTTAAGTTCACACACAATAGTTGATTGATACACTACGAATTGTCCTTCAGGTTGATTAATTACTTATAGGTAACTAGATTGACATCTCTTTCCTCTATCAATAAATGAATAAAGCATTCTGAATTCATATAAGAGATTCAAAAATATGAACAAAGTGATGGCACCCCTTCCAGAGAAAAATCCACCTGCAGTGTGTCAGGGTTATCCTTATGTAAGTTTTAAGTGAAGCAAGTTAGGATTGATGATCATGCAAGAAATGCAATCACCTGCATTGATTCTTGGGGATTCAAGAACGAGTGAGGCTCAGTCTCCACTTGCAGGGTTGCAGAGTCAGAAGGGGTCCCAATTAGTTACCCCATGGGTCTGGTTTGATCAGTCTTTTCTGGTAACTCTAACTAGTGCCTCACGCCTGACTCGTCTCCTAATCTCGCTCACTTTCATCTTCTTATCTACTAATGCCAAACAGTCAAGCTGCAGCTTCAAGTCTCTTCTTTCACACTTCAATGACTATAGATTTGCCCACCAACCCACTTACTCAGGGCTGAAGGCCTAATACACGTTAGTGTCCTCAGTAGGAAGAATGATTACTACCCCTGTCTTGAGGGCTCATTACGGATACTCAAACGTGTATATCACCATGGCTTATGCTTTCTTCAGAGACGTCGGTTTTTGAGAATATTAGCTAAGTCCAATTCTCTGCAAAATTCACACACACTTTTAAAATTTAAAGACTTTTATATCCTAACAGCCACTCATGATTTTTATCTTGAGAAAGACACATTGTTATTTTTATAAAAATAGTTTTGAGAAAAGAAGTGTAAAACAAACTTCTTACTATTTTTCCCTCCACAGAGCCTACTTTTGTGTGTTTGTGCAGAGACACTCAAACTGTGTTCCATGGCATACCCAGGCCATGTGTGAGCAGCTCCCAGAAGGTGCTGGCAGGAGGAGAGCTGGGGGTACCCACAGGCTCACGGTCCCGTCCTGCTTCCCCAGGGTCACCCTGCTTGAACCTGATTGGTATTCGGGGCTCTATGTCAACTTTCACTTGAAAAAAGGATTCCACTGCTCATATGAGTTTGGAAGCCGCTGAGGAAGAGAAGGCTTGGGAGAGGGCAATTCTTCCTGGTCATGGATGGCTTGAAGGGGTAGGTTAGGCTGCACCTTCTGACCTTTTCACTCTTGGGCTTCAGTTTGTTTTATTTTTCCCCCAAGGGATGAATTCTCAGCATCCAACATATCATATTCACTTATCAATTCAAAAGTTGTGCCCCAATAAAATATACATTGCTTGAATAAATCTCCCATTTTGGATTACCTCCAGGTGACTTTGTCCACAAAAACAAACCCTAGGGCCCAGCCCTGTGGTGCAGTGGTTAAGTTCTCACGCTCTGCTTCAGTGGCCCCGGGTTTCGCTGGTTCAGATCCTGGGCACGGACATGGCACTGCTTGTCAGGCCACGCTGAGGCAGTGTCCCACATAGCACAACCAGCACTTGCAACTAGAATATACAACTATGTACTGGGGGGCTTCGGAGAGAAGAAAAAAAAAGATCCTACAAAGGTCGTTTTCCTCAAATAATTTAGGTGTGGGATTTTTGCAGTAAATTATGGAGGATTAACGTTCTGTGGTACACTCAGTTTGCAGTCTCATTTCTGGGAGGTGTCAGAGATGTTGTATAGGTCTTCCTGGATTTCCTGCTTTTCTGGAAATTTCTAATTCAATTTGTAAAATCGAGTTTTTCTGTGGCTAAGATCGTCACATTAGGTCTCCAGTTCTTACTCCGCCTTTGTTTTCCCCACTTAGCAAATGTCTTCCGCTCTCTTTTAAAAAAGGGGAAGGGGTTTCAAAAACACCTGGGAGTGTCCCCGTGGTTTGTCCTTAGCTCCCCTCAGCATCATTTGCTCTAGGGCTGACACAGACTTCAGCTTCCAGAGAGTAGAATGTTCCCCTCTCTGTGTGTGGGTGTTTTTACTCTGTACCTGGGTCTCCCTATGCGTTTGATCTCTCCCAAGTGCTGGAAACATTTGGTTGACATTACATTGTGCGTGATTTGCCTATAATCTGCCAATATCAGGTCCGGCTACACGTGCCACTGATGGCGGGATTCATTTCATTCGTGTCCCACATTTGGAGACTCGGGGCTCTTTCTGCTCCTCCTGCACATGCACACAGTAACCAGTGACCTTTATGCTGGCCTCCTTTTAATGGTGCTGTGGCCCTGCTCCTCTCAGCCTCAGAGAACCACCAGCTGACAGCTTAGTGGAGACAGCACAGTGCCCCCCAAAGTGGAACTGGGCTCATTAGCAGGCTTGTCCTCAGGCCCCTCTGCGCAGGGCAGACATCGTGGTAGATGGAGATGCAGGATGGGATCAGACGATTGGGATCCAAATTCTTTCTGAGCTTTGCTCCTGGCAGAAAAGTCTCACATCTGGCCCCAAGCAGCAGCCTGCAAATTGGCCTTCAGAGCTCTCCTCGGTGGCTCAAGCAAGAACCCAATGATTAAGCCTGGGCCAGGCATTCGATTATCCCTGTGCCTTTCCCACGGCCTCTGGAGTGGAGGCAGTCCCTCCGTGGCCACAAAGGCAGCCTCAGCCCTGATTGCTCTGCTCAGAAGGACAGATTGCCATTTGATCCTTGGAAATTTTTTTTTTTTTGAGTTACTGTTTTTTTCGATGAGTTATTTTCCAGGCACTCTTGAAATGGTTCTTATTTTCATTCAGGCTGTGAAGGTAGATCCTTATTTCCTCAAGTATGGAGCGAGGAATAGGGACGCCCCATGTAAGTCCCAGAGATTTATATTGGGCCTTTGAAGGTTCATTCCTTCATTCCTTGATTCATTTAACAAATATTTATTGAGGGCATACTGTGTGTCAGGAACTCTTCTAGGCACACAGTGGTATTTAGCAGTGAAAAAAGCAAAGATCCTGCCCGCCTGGTGCCTACATTTGGCCCGTAGGTGTATTAATTCACGTTCAGGCGGGAATACTGACCATTGCCACCTTCGCATCCTTAGGGCTTTACAAGGCAGGCCCATATCAGCCTTGTTCTAAGTCCAGGATCCACTTATGCTGAGCATGGCACACTGCTGGCTTCTCCAGCAGCCCACAGCCCCTCAAGGCTGTGTGGATGGCAGCGCCTGTGCCCAGGTGTTGGGCCATGCTGGGACACCTCCTGTGGCAGACACTTTATGTGTTCACGCCCCTGTGGAACATTTATGGAGGGAAGTTTGATGCCTGATGCCAGAGTTGTACCTCAACCTCTTTATTTTTCTGCTGCCACGTTTTTTCTGAAGTCAGGAAAGATTGTTCAGCCTGCCCTTAGGCACAGTGTGGACTTGGAGTCAATGACCCTCAGCCAGCACTCAGCCAACCCTCAATCACCAATAGGAGTTGGTGGATAAATGCTCCAGCTTCCAGCAGAGGGAAACTTCAGAGGCTTGTTCTATGTCCCTGGTTTGCAGTTGCCATCACAGTAACAGCTCAATAATGCACATTTTATTGACTTTTCTCTCTCCCTGTCTTGTGCTCTCTGCTCCCTTGCTCCTGCTTCACGGAATTGCCTAACAAATAAACTGCACCCAAGCCCGTCTCAGACGCTGCTTCTGTGAGAACTCAGACAAAGACCCCTCTGTCACCTGTCTTCTCAAGGAGACTCATTTGAAGGCAACCTAAGGAGTGATGGTGATGATAATAATTGATAATAATAACAGCTATAATAATAATCATGGCTGGCATTACCTATTTGAGGGCTTACAGCCTGCCAGGTACTGTTCTCAGCAATGGCATATATTGGCATCTTTCATCCTCATAGCTACTCTTTGAGATGACCTACCATTATTATCCTCATTTGACATGGGAGAAAACTGAGGCACAAAGAGATTCAGTAACTTGTCCAAGGTCACTCAGTTATAAGTCACAGAACTGGGATTTAATTGTAGGCAGACTGTCTCTAGACAGTGCTGTCTCTCATTTCAAGGAATTGCAAGCTGCCAAACTCAAAAGCCTCTGTGTCTTTTCCAAGTCATTGAATGAAATTGTGGTGGTGCCAGGACAGGGGTCTGGAGTGTCAATGAGAAAAAGGTGGCAGGTTGGTAATTTCAAAGATTGATTGATCAATTCATCTATCTATCTATCTATCTATCATCCATCTATCTGTTTATCTCCTATTCCACATGCTCTTATTATAATGTGATCACCACTCTTCCCACTGAAAGCTGGCACCATGTTCCCTCCCTTTGATTTGAGGGGCTTGTCATCATAATGGATGTGGTGGAAGTGATGCTACATGACTTCTGAGGCTGGGTCAGAAAAGGTGATAGGACTTTTACCTGGCTCATTCTCGCTGTCTGTCTCTGTCTCTCTCAATAGGAGACTTGGGAGTCCTGAACCATTGTGTTAAGAAGTCTGGCCACCTGAAACCGCTAAGCTCGTGAGACCTTGTGGAGAGACCACATAGAGACTGAGAGAGTTGTCCAGGCAGCCCCACTGCTCCAGCCCACATCTGTTTAAGATGACCCCAGAGTCAGCCACCAGCTGACTACAGCTTCATGAGAGCCCCTGAGACAGAACTGCTCAGCTGAGGTGTTCCTGATTTCCTGGCCCACAGAAATCACAAGAGATAATCAATGATTATCTTTGTTTTGAGCCACAAAGTTTTGGGGTGACTTATTATACAGCAATTGATGACTAATACAGAAAGTTTCATAGTCAATAATTATCACGCTCTTTACTAATTAGTGTACAACCTATTTTGGTTGAATGTCGAAGATTTTTGTAATAATTTTTCTAACTTTTATTGTGAACTTGACATGCGTCAAGCACTGTCCTAAGTGCACTGAATGTATTGACTCAGTTGTCACAGCAACGCCAGAATCTTAATGTTAAACATGTGTAAAAGGAAGCATAGAGAAGTGAAGTAATTTGCTTGATGTCACACAGCTAATAAGAGGTAGATGAGGAGTTAAAAAATCAAGTACAGGGGCTGGCCCCGTGGCCGAGTGGTTAAGTTCGCGCGCTCCGCTGCAGGCGGCCCAGTGTTTCGTCGGTTCGAATCCTGGGCGCGGACATGGCACTGCTCATCAGACCACGCTGAGGCAGCGTCCCACATGCCACAGCTAGAAGAACCCACAACGAAGAATACACAACTATGTACCGGGGGGGCTTTGGGGAGAAAAAGGAAAAAATAAAATCTTTAAAAAAAAAAAAATCAAGTACATACATTACTCCATCAAGTCTAAAATCACACAAAGTCATACAGAATCATTTCTTGAACCCTGCCAGGACCGTATAATAAAAATGGGATTCGTATACAAGAATGTCTGCTTACGAGTGCTGAGCTTGGAAAAAGAGAAATTGACATCAGTGTTCCTCATTTTGGTGACACTTTAAATAAAATAAAAATGAAACTACCCAGGAATTTAGACCAGGATCTGTTTTACAAATGAGTGTTTGTGTACTTTGAATGAATAAGACTGGTTCCATATTCAACATGCCTGTGAAATTCGGAAATTATTACTCAACACACTTAACAACTACAAACATTTGTCATTGGTACCAAAAAGTTACTCATTGTAAGAGATCAAAAGAAAATTTAAAATAATTGTAATATTTATTGATCACGTAGTAGATCCTTTTATAGTTATTTTCTCATTTAATTCTCTCAACAATTTTAGGAGAATGCTCTTACTGATCTCATTTTCTAGATGAGGTTAAGTAGGTTGCCCAAGGTCCTGGGCAAGGAAGTGGCCGAGCTGTGTTTAAATCCAGACCGGAGAGACGCCAAAGCCTGAGCATAGTCCTTGCCTTCTCCTTCCTAGTGGTAAAAGCCAGTTGACTGCACCAGCATTTCATGATTATAAATTGAGTGTTCTCATCCACTTGGAGGCTGCTTGAATGGTTTTTACATCCATGGGGAGAGGGAAAGAAAGAAATTTTAGGCAGATAATTTCTTCCTGTTTTCATGTTTCTGACAAGTTTGGTCTTTGTAATCCTTGACAAGGAAACAGATTGCCTTTTCATATTTCTGTCTCCTTACGTAGAATTCTCCTTACCAACTTTATTCCTACCAACTCTCCATCTGCCTGGTTCCTTCACACCTTTATTGAAGAGTCAACACCTCTGAGAGCTTTTCTGGACTCCTCCACATAAGATTGACCACTCCTTACTTTCAGTTCCCTGCGTATGTCTATATCTATACAATAACAGAATAGCCCATTTTTGTTGACCTTCTCTACCACTAGTCTAGGAGCTTCCTGAAGGTAGAGACTGTGTCTTATTCGCTCTTGCTTCTCTAGTGACTAGTTCCATTTCTAGCATATAATAGGTGCCCAAAACTTAGTTGTAGACTAAATGAATAAAGATGAGCTTTTAAACAAAAGGGATTATGTGCTATATGGCTTTGTACTCCCATTGCTTAACTGTGTCTGGTGCACAGCAAGTGCTCAAAATTTTTGCTAAATGAACTGGTTCAGTAGATTAGAGGTTTTAGCTAGAGTCCTAAGAAGTAGCAGTTTTATGGAAAGCAGTAAGCTTAAGTATCCCCATAATGAACATATTTCTTTTAAAACAGCTATAAGAACTAAACACTTTTGCATTCTGGAGGGAACAGAGATATTTTCATTTTATATGTAATGAGGAATAAGATGTTCTTTTGACTTTTTCCCCTTTTAAAGCCAATGCATTCACCTAAAACACTGGTCTACCAGTTATTTGGAAGTGGAATTAGGCTTAGAGCTGTATCGTATTCTTCTGTCCTCTATTTCTTGTTGAAAGAAAAGACTTTCACTTCTCATGTTCAAAGTCCCAGATTGCTGGAGGCTGAGCGTGATGAGGAGACAGCCATGTGGGCCAGGGGGGAATATGTTTACTCAACTTCATTGCTCTAACAGTTGGCCTTGATAAGTTGGCTGCCACTAGATCATGCAAGAATGATGCTATTCTATAGCCAGAAGGCAAGGGAGTGATCACGTTGTTCAATCCTCTCATTTGACAATTGAGGGAAACGGAGACCCAAGGCAGTGAAGTTTCTTGCCTATGCTTACACAGTTACTGGCAGAGTTAACACTAGAAATCAGTTCTCTAGACTCTACATGTCATTCTCACTATTTTAACACATTGTATTATTGTCCATAAACCACTGAATGAGTTTACTACAGACTTCTTGGAGTTAATGACTGTGCTTCTCTCCCCTACTATTTTTCTGATATCAAGGATCAAGCTCTACATATCCTGGGTTCAATTCATCACAGGTCTACCCAGAGCAACAGAAGAGGGGTCTCTATCACCTCCAAGCATTGCATAGTAGAAAGAGCAGGTGTCCTGAGCACCTGCTTTTATGATTCTTGAAGAATTCTCCTGAGGAGAGTTTGGAAGATGGAAGCATAGAAGAATCCTGAGCTCACCTCTCCCATGGACAAAACAGATTTACAACTACGTGTGGAATAATTTCCTCCAAGGGAGATACAAAAACTGGATGAAAAGAGCCTCCACAACAAGGGACAACACTGAGAGGGTGGAAGAGGCAGAGATATGGTCCCACTAAGGAAAAAACCACCCTACCCTAGGCATTTCGTTATCAGGAGAAATTGCAAAGGTTCGGAGCTTTTCCCAGAGAAGCAAGGGATTCAAGCTCCGTGCCAGGCACCCCAGCCCTGAGATCAAGCACAGGAGAGATGAGACGCCAAAACAACTGGCTTTGAAAACCAACAGGAAATATAACTAGGAAAACTCTAGACCTACAGGGAAAGGAAAATTCGCTCTTAAAGGGCTCCATCAGTAGATGAATGGATAAAGAAGGTTGGTATATACATGCAATGGAATATTACTCAGCCATAAAAAAGACTGAAATCTTGCCATTTGTGACAACATGGATAGATCTAGAGGGTACTATGCTAATTGAAATAAGACAGAGAGAGAAATAAGTATACCAAACGATTTCATTTATACGTGGAATCTAAAAAACAAAACAAACGTACAAATAAAACAAAACAGAAACAGATATAGATACAGAGAACAAATTGGTGGTTTCCAGAGGGGAAGAAAGAGGGGGGATGGACAAAAGAGGCAAGAGGAATAGAGGTATAAACTTCCAATCATAAAATAAATAAGTCGTGGGGATATAGTATGCAGCATAAGGAATATAATCAATAATGTTGTAATAACTTTGTATGGTGACAGAAGTTGCTAGTCTTATCAGGATGATCATTTAGTAATGTATATAAATGTTGAATCACTATCTTGTACACCTGAAACTAATACAATATTCTAGGTCAATTATACTTCAATAAAAAAATTAAAAATTAAAAAAAAAAAGAATTTTCTTGAGCTCAAAATGGCTAAATTCCAGCTTAGTCAACCCTCACAGCATAAACACTTGATCACACTTAGACATTGCCTGTCCTGGGGGAGGGGCCCATACTGGCAGAGAATAAGCAAAATGGATATGCTAGTGCTTCCCGTTTGAAAAACACTGAATGTCCCTGTTTCACTAAGACTCCCAGGAGTCAAGCCTGCTTTTTTGCCACTCTACTTTCAGGGCATAGTTTCCTTCTTGTTTTTCAAAGAGTGTACCTCCTCCCTTCACTCCTTCTCCAGTTCTCTGCCTATTAAGCTTCTTTGATGGCAAAGTTGGTTACAGGAACCAACTTTGGCTAGTTTAAGAGGAAGTGAGTCTTTGGCAGGCTCTCAGAACCTAAGGCAGGTGGTGACCGTGAGATGCTGGCTGGAGCAATGTGGTCAGGGGCTGCCCCAGGGCTGAGTACTCCTTGGTGTAAGGCTTCTCATTTCTCTGTTTAAAGTTCATACTCTAGACTGAGACTGTCTGGCAGATCTGACTTGAGCCACTTGACCCAAACGCATGATTCTAACTCAGAAAAGCAGGACTATCATACCTCGTTTTAGTCTGAACTCCCTGAAAAGCAGACCATGAGACAAGGATTGAAATGCAAGTAGTATATTTGGGAAGTGATCCCAGGAGGCACCTGGAGGGCAGCGGGAAAGTGAGACAGAGAAAGGAAGGCAGTCAGGTGCCTACCCAAGCCACCTGCCACACTGGGCAGCTGGAGCTTAATCCTGCAGAGGAACTCAGAGGAACTTAGGGAACCTATGTGGAACCCACACCACAGGGCAAGGGAGCTGGGATTTACGTCCACTGGCTGTCCTCAGTGATTGCTTGATAGCTGTTGGGGGGAGGTAATGGGGGTCCATTCTCAGGCACTTCTAGAATGTCACAGGTAGGGATCAAGTGGACTCTGGAAACGGAAGCAGAGGCTGGTAGCGGGAAGCCAAGCCATCTTGCACTTAATGGTGTATTAGTTTCTGACTAATTTCTATTATTTTCCTGGTAATTTCTTGAAGACCACAAGCTTAGCAACCAAAGATACAAATTTATATACTGGAGGTCAGAAGTCTAAAATCAAGGTGATGAAGGGCTTTGCTGGAAGAAGGAAGGGAGGACTCCTACACTTTTTGGAGGCTTCAGGGGAAAATCCATTTCCTTGCCTTTTCCAGCTTCTACATTTTCTCTCTTTTTTTTTGATGAGGAAGATTCACCCTGAGCTAACATTTGTTGCCAATCTTCCTCTTTTTATATGTGAGCTGCTGCTACAGCATGGCCACTGACAGGCGAGTGGTGTAGGTTCACACCTGGGAACTGAGCCCGGGCTGCCGAAGTGGAGCACAGTGAATTTAACCACTAGGCCACTGGGGCTGGCCTCAGCTTGTACGTTTTTCATCCACTTATATCCTTGGCTCGTAACCCCTTCCTCCATCTTCAAAGCCAGCAGAGTAGCATTGTCTCCCTCTGAGTCTGCCTCTCTCTAATTCCCTAGTCAGTGGTCTTCTCCTCTTCTGTCTCTGACGCTCCCTCTTACAAGGTCCTTTGTGATTATGTTGGGCCCACCAGGATGAGTCAGGAGAATCTTCCCATCTCCAGGTCGTTAACTTAATCACATCTGCAAAGTCCCATCCACCTAGGTAAGCTCACATATCCACAGGGTCCTGGGATTAGGAAGCAGCCATCTTTGAGGGATGGTTATTCACCCCATCACACAGGGGAGCCTCAGGCTGATCAGCCTTTGTCCAGGGGCAGAAGGGGACTGTCGGGAAAGGGACGCAGACACTGACTAGCCAAGGAAGGACAAGTACCTTCTACAGAAAAACATTTTCTTTTTTTTTTTCACAGAATAAGTTGTCCTAGCTCTCTCTACTTAGTTTAAAAACAAAGTTAGATGAGGAAAAATAAAAGGCTCTGAGTCTTTGATCCCAGACCTTTGGAGTGATGAGACCCACTAAAGGTCCCACAGGACTCCTACACTGATTCCCACATCGCTGAGAGCCGTTCAAACCGCTTATGCCTTCTTTTCCTTGTCCAAGTCACTTTCTCCCAGGAGCATGTTTGCATCCACTTTGACCACCAGCTGCAAACCGACAACTTGTCTCCTACATCAAGTGCCTGACACAAGCAGGAGTTCCCCAAATATTTGCTGGAGGAAGGAAGGGAGGAGGATGCAGATAATAATGGATCCCTGTGCACGTGTGTGTATGGGTGTGCTCTCAGTCAGCTCCTGTGACATCATAGTACACACTATACATAAACCAAGAGGCGAGGCTGGCCCGGAGTCTTGAAGCAGAAATGAGAGGCACAGTCATTTATTTCAGGTCAACCCTTAGCAGACATAATCAATCTCCTCTTATGCTTCTCCCACGCTGCCGACATGCAGAGCACTAAGGGCAGGAAGGGGGAGGCGGGGGGCCCCAGCTCCTGACCTGTCCTGCACTTGGTGCAGGTCCCCCTCCTAGCCTCAGGCGGAGCAGAGGCTGCTGGGAGGAAAATGCTGACACCATCTTGGTGGTGTGATGGGCCGCTCCCCTAAGGGCTGGTGTTTCCTGAGTGGCTGAGTTTCAGCTGCAGGGCAAAGCTATGATCCTGGGTAGTCTGGGAACAAATTATGAGAATCATTTCTGCAAATGCCCTCTCTTGCTAGAGTTCACACACAGTCAGAAGAAAGAAAATCTACCTCAATCAATTCCATCCATTCTGGTATCAAGCTCCTAAGCTCCTCTGAGGCTCCCGCGCCCCCCTCCCATCCTTCTGGTTCTGCACACGCCGCCATGAATCACCCTCCAAACCCGATCTGGATGGATTCTATTCATGTTTAGGAAGCTAAGTGGTACCTGCCTAAGCTGTGTGTTTATTTATAAACAGAAAGCTGTGCCATCCAAATGCCAAATTTTAGCAAAAGATAGTTTCTTCTAAATATAATGTTCTCGATGGGGGGAAAACCCTAATCCCCTCTCCCTAAAAAAAATTGTTGCTGAACTTTTTTGGTCCTGGCTCTAAGCTGTTACATGGAAAAGCCTTCTGAGGAATGAATGATTGAAACTAGAAGATATTTTTCCAGTTATATTTTCCGTGGGACTTGTATTTTCCTCATGGCGAGGGCTCCCACAGTATGAATGCCAGCTTAGACTTTAGACTCTTGGGTCTGCTCTATTCATTTGACTAATGGAAAACTGCAAAGCAGATGGGGACTTGAGTCACTTTCCTAAGTCCATGCAGAGGGCTGGGTGCAGAGGCTGTGTGTTAACCAAGAATCCCCACTTCGTCTCCTCCGGTGATTCTCAAAATTGCCTTGGCAATGCTTGGCTAACCGAGTGGCCTGGCAGCCAAGGTGCTTTATCACAGTGCAAGGACTTTTTTTTCTTTTCACTCAGTCTTGGGAAAGTACAGACGGAGGAGGGAGAATGTAGGAGGGGTGTGTAGTCTCTGGGATCACTGGTCGCGTCCGTCGATGCCCCTGAGAGCCCCTGAGAGCCCCAGAGCTATTTCTGTTCTCCGTGGGCTGTGGGCAGAGATACTGCACCCACCTTCAACTTTCCCACTTACTGCGTTTGTAAAAATTTAAGTGCTTTCGAATGCTTTTCATTCGAAACCCCACAGAACAGGATGAAGCTCACGGAAGGATGTAGAATTTGAAGCATTGCCCTGTTACCTGGCAGCTTTCGGGGGAGAAACACGGCAGCCACCGCATGGGCCGTACAGCACGGCCCCTTACAGGGCTCCCCACTGCCATTGGGATAAAGTGGGAGTCCTTACAGCAGCTTACAGGGCTCTGAAGACTCCTGCGCCATTCTGTTTCTTAACTCCTATCACACTGAAGCTGCTTTGTCAATATCTATCTCGTCTACTTGTTCATGAGCTCCAAGAAGGAAGGGGCCACATTTTTCTCATTCACAACTTTATTCCCAGGGTTCAGCAGAGTTCCTGACACATAGCAGGTAAGCCATCATTGTACGTTGGAAGAGTGAATGGGATCAAAGAAGGGCTTCAGTTGACTGGGGTAGTAATCAAATGCCTAAAGTCAGGAGGATTTGGGGAAGCTCAGCTCACTGGCCTGGGTCAGACCACAATTTTGTGGCAAGGGTCTGAACTTCGAGGCTCTTGCTGTGCTTACTGTCCACGCTTGGTCAGGGAGAAAATGGTTTAACATGCCTACAAGGAATATGGAGGCTGAAGTTTCTTTCCAGTTGGCTTATCTAAGTGGATGTGGCAGAAATGGCCACCACCTGTATTCAGGCCTGGTCTCCGCTAGATGTAGGAGGATGAAAAGTGGCCTAGTTTCTTTTCTTTTCTTGGAACAGAGTTATGTCTAATCTCCCTCTGGGTGTTTATGTTGGGGTGGGTTCAAGTCAGGTAATATTGCCCTCTAAAGAGTTGAACAGCTGTGTCTGCAAACCACTAAGCATGTCCAGTGACAGCTCGTACACCCACTGCCTCCCTCCTGTGCTGGTGCCCGTCTGCCCGCGGACTCCTGTGCTCAAACTCAAACCGCCGAAGCAGGGACACAGCGCCCCTTTGTGCTGTGATCCACTTCGGATGTTCCCAGGGAAGCAGAAGCAGGCCTATGACACCCCGGATCCATCAGATGGCTGTATTGCATTTCTTTCCATTAACAGATGTTTCTTCCCCCAGTGCAGACTGAGAGGTCTGTGGTTTTCCAGAGGGAGGCAGCCCCCTGACTGTGCATAGAACAAACACCAGAAAAAACCAGAGGGAGGCTTTCTATCTATCTCAGATCTGCGTGGAGCACTGTGTTGTTCTGGTTTTATGACACTTTTCTGTCAGTGCAAAGATGCGCTGCAACCTTCCTCTGAATACAGCTGGGGCTGAGCTTGCTGGCCTCCAGACTGCACGGAGACAGCATGGTCTGATGCAGAGGTGCTGGGCTAGCAGTCTGAAGACCTGGTTTTTGTCCCATCTCTTACACTACCTGGAGACAGCGTGTTTATGTTACTTGTCCACAGAGCCCTTCCCTCTCCACTCTTGTCACGGTTCACTGGGGGTGGAGTATCCTTCCTGACCCACCGGCTTTGGGCTTGGTTAGGTGACTTGCTTTGGACGATGGAAGGTGGATGTGAGAGGATGCTGATTATAAGCTGCGGTTCCAAGGGCTTTCACGCTCACTGCTCTTCCACCATCGTCAGCACCATGAGAAGCTCTTGCCCTGGGCGGTTGCTAGAACCTCCAGATAGGATGAGTCCCACAGGTCTGCTGGTCAACCTGCACGCTTATGAGCAAGAAACAAACGTTTGCTATAAGCCACTGAGTTTTTGGGTTGTTTGTTACTAGGCATTATTGCAGTAATATCTGACTAATGTAAAGACTTTCAAATTCCTTAATTTTACTTAGATTTAGTTTTACTTTCTGTTTGTTGTTTTTTTTTTTGGTCTACGGTGTGATTTGCATACAATAAAATGAACAGATCCTGTTATTCTTACTGTGTTTAATGAACTTTGACAATGTTAGCCACTCAATAACTGCTACCCCAAACAAGCTAGTGAACATTTTCCATCACTCCAACAAATCCCCTCATGTCCCTTTCCAGCAATTCTACCTCCCCTACTGAAGAGGCAACTGCTTTCTGATTTCTAACACTAAGGTTTAGTTTTGCCTGTTCTTGGGTTTCCTACAACATAGTCTCTTCGTGTCTGGTTTCTTTTGATCAACATAACGTTTCTTAAAGATTCATCCATGTTGTGTAAGTCATTTGTTCTTTTTACTGCTGACTAGTATTTTGTTGCTTGAGTCTATCACCATATAGCACAATTTGTTTCTACATTTACCTGGTGATAGACAACTGGGATGTTTCCAGATTCTAGCTATTGTGAATAAAGTGGCTTTTTGTGGACATATGTTTTTATTTCTCCTTGTAAATAGCTGGAAATGGAGTTACAGGGTTATAGGGCAAATTGTTTTCCAAATTGGTTAAACCATATTACCTTTGGTTAACAACGTATTACACTTCCAAGGCCTTTATGTGTTTGGCAACACTTTGTGTTTCTAGTCTTTTTACTTTTATCCCTTCCCATGGATGTGTAGTGGCATCTCACCATGGTTTTAATTTTTATTTTCCTCAGGAGGAATGGCAGTGAGCATCTTTTCATGTGCTTATTGGTCATTACTATATCTTCTTTTATATTTCTGTTTAAGTCCTTCGTGCATTTTTAAATTGGATTTTTTTGTTGTATTGAATTGTAAGAGTTCTTTATATGTCCTAGATACAAGTTCTTTATCAGATATATGCATTGCAAATATTTTCTTCTAGATTGTTCTGTCAACAATTGAGAGCTGAAATATTTGACTATTATGTGGATTTGTCTATTTCTTCCTCCCGTTATGTTAGTTTTTGCTTCATGTATTTTGAAGTTCTGTGATTCAATGCATCAATGCATCACTTAGTTAAAATTTTTTTTTTTTTGGAAGATTAGCCCTGAACTAACTACTGCCAATCCTCCTCTTTTTGCCTGAGAAAGACTGGCCCTGAGCTAACATCCATACCTATCTTCCTCCACTTTATACATGGGACACCTGCCACAGCATGGCTTTTGCCAAGCGGAGCCATGTCCGCACACGGAATCCGAACCAGTGAACCCAGGGCTGCCGAAGCGGAACGTGCGAACTTAATCGCTGAACCACCAGGCCAGCCCCTAAAATTGTTTATGTCTTCTAGATAAATTTCTTCTTTTATCATTACAAAATGCCCTTACTTCCTCTTATGATCTATCTTGAAGTTTACTTTGATAATAAGATAGCCACTCCAGCTTTCACTTGCTTATTGTTTGTAGGTTAGATCTTTTTCCCTCTTTTTACTTTAAGCCAATTTGTGTCTTTATATTTAAAGGAGTCTCTTTAGAGAGCAAATATTGGGTTTTCTTTTTTTGTCCTGTCAACTACTGTCTTTCCTTCTAATTTGTTTCTGTTTAACTTTAGTATAATTATTGCTGTTGTGAGTTTATGTCTATCACTGGAAATTTATTTTTGTTCTCTGCTTGTCCCATCTGTCTATCTTTCCTTTACTTCTTCTTTCTTGCCTTCTTTTGGGTGAATCAAATATTTTTTTCAGTACTCCATTTGATTTTATCTGTTTTTCTTAGTTATAGCTCTTATGTCATTTTCTTTTAGTGATTTATTCCCTTCCTGCCCTTTATGCTTTTGTTATGATTATTCTTACCATTGTATGCTATAAATCCTACAAAATACTTTTATTATTTTTGCTTTAATCAATAGGCTTGTAAAGGAATTTAATATAATGTGATATTTATAAAAGCATTTTATGTTTCTCCACATGTTCACCTTTTCTGGTGTTTTTCTTCCCTTACCAGTGATCTGAGTCTCCATCTGATGTTTTCCTTCAGTTTGTAAAATGCCTTTAGCTTTTCTTGTAGCAGAAGTCCCTGTCTATAGAGGACTCCCCCTCCTCCTCCGCCACTCTGCTGGGGATGAAAGCAGCCTTGGTTCTCTTCTCTCCTAGGAAGAGATTGTTACTTTCTACATTTTAGCTCATTTAGGTTTCTTTGTGTCCTCATCTCTCTGACGGGTTTGAAAAAACTGATTTTAGAGCTTATCCGTTTGCATTCTTGGTTAGGATGGGAGGCACCTGAAACAGAAGTCCAGGATTTAGCTTGCTCATTTTAAAGTGAAAAGATTAAACTCCATTCATTTATTCAACCAATAAACATTTCTGATCAGCCCTTCCAGAAGCTCAGCATCCAAACTATAAGAAGCATAAAGCTTTCCTTTCGGAGACTGCTTAAAGTTCTACATCTTTAATATGATGCTGCACATCCCATTTTTACATGCTATTTTACACTTTGCCCTTCTCTATCTTGATGCTTGATAATTCTTGAGACTTATTATTTGTTTCCCTGATTGATTCTCAGCTGTATAAAGAGACAGTCTGTTCATTTTGAAATGGTTGATCTTTGCTTTCATGTGCATTATATCTCCCCACTCTCCCTCCTACCCTGGAAATGTCTTTTCCTTTCATAGTCAATGACCATTCTCCTTTCTCTCTCCTGAAGGCACCCTAAGACATCTCTTCCCTCCATACTCCATCCCCAAATCCAAAAGGTCCCATTATTTGGACATGTGTGTAAATACTTTTGGTTTATGCCTCATTATTCAACTGTTTCCGGGTTTGAATTTAGAAAATAAATTCCAGGATAAGCCTATTGCTTGTGAAGGGCTGGTGTTCATTTTGATTGGTCAGTACCTGTGCATTACTAGTTATTAAATATCTGGTAAATCACTCAAACAAGATTATCAGTACTTTGCATGGTGCCTACCTCATAGTACATACTCAAACTTATTTGTAGAATAAATTAACGGTCACCAGGGTGGTTTCATGGGATGGCACAAGTTTTCCAGCTGTTAGGCCCTGTTCTATGCATTGGGATACAAATATAAATGAGACACTGTTTCTGGCCTTAATTGGGATCCATATATGTACGCTGGACATCTATATCCTCCCATCCCAACATTTTCTTCTGGCCATTGCTATGGACACCTGTTGCATACCAGTGTGTCCTGAGTGCACATGCTATACCACGTACCTCTTGCTTTTTGTATCATTGTCAATACTCTCTGAATCTACCATTGATCACTGCAGGCACAGGACCTGGAGAGCAAATACCCTTCTTTTTTTTCAGGCAGACAATCCAGGCACATCTTACACAGTCCCCCAGAGCATCCTCAGTGGATGGAGCCCAGTGCCTATAGTGTAGGTCAGTTCAATAATTACCTCTTGGATTGCTTTTGCCTCCTCTCACATTTAATTCTTCCCACTCCTGTCTCTTGGGATCACTTCCCAGAGTAAAGCCTCTGCTTTTGGGGAGATCTCGAGCTAAGATAATTTGTAAACAAGTAATCACAGTACAATGTGGTCTGTGTGTTAATAATCATCAGGATCATGAGATCCAGGGAATTCTTTACAGAAAAATTGCATTTGAATTCGTCCTTAAGGATAGTAGAAGTAAGGCAGACAGACAAGATGGAGGAGGCATTCTATGCTGAGAGAACAGGTAGAAAGGCAAGGATGGTAGACAGCTTCCAAAATGGCCCCCAGTGCTCCCTACCTCTTGGTAGTCACGCCCTTATGTAACCCCTGTCTCCTCCCACATTGTACAGGACTGGTCTGTGCGACCCATAGGATACGACAGAATTGATGCTGTATCTCTTCTGAGATTAGGCTATAACAGACTTCAGTTTTCCTCATGAGCTCTGCCCATCTTGGGTCACGTGCTCTGGCGAAATGCAGCTACCGTGTCCTGAGGGTGCTCAGGCTGCGTATGGAGAAGCCACATGGTGAAGAACTGAGGCCTCTGGCCAACAGTCAGCAAGGAGCTAGCAACCACCACAGGAGTGAGCTTGGAAGCAAGTATCCCCAGTGGAGCCTTCAGAGGACAGCAGCCCCTGCCACCAGCTTGACTGCAACCTTGGGAGAAACCTGGAGCCAGACCACTCAGCTAAGCAGCTCCTAGATTAAGATAATAAATGTTTGGGATAATTTGTTATGCAGCAATAAGCAGCCAGTGCAGAAAGGAATTATGAGAAAACATGATGCACTTTGAAATTGCAAATGGATTTTTTAGGTCCTTTCAACTCTGAAAATCATGACTGCATCACTAATTAGGTCACCATTGTTGAGTTAAATGCGTCGCCTTTCGAAAGAGACCACCCACAGTAAGACCCTGTTCTGCTGTGTACCAACTGTGATCTTGGGCAATTTTCTTAACTTCTAAGCTCTAATTTTCTCCTCTGTAATATGGAATCGGAATTCATATCTATCTCACAGAATTGTGAGAGTTAAATAAGATGGTACATGGGAAGCTGTTATTATGTTTCTTGCACATGATAAACATCCAGTAAATCTTCACTATTATTATTCTTACAAAACGATTCCAAGCCCCTAACCTCAATTACAAAGATAGGTTATAGAATAAGGTCACAGCTTCCGTTTTTCTGGTTTTATTTATAGTCTCTCCCAGCCATTTTCAAGGATAAATTCAACAGAAACTTTCCCCTTTTCTTCTTAATCAACTTAGTTCCAGGAGTCTAAGAATTTGAAGAAGTGTAAAGGTATGTTCAATACCCTTAATTAGTAACCACTAATACATTTCCCCAATGTGCCAACAGAAAGGTTGAAAGTAATCAGCTGATGAGAGGTTAATTAACTCAGTCTTTTATAGTTCAGAACAGGCTGGGCTGCACACTTCAAAACACTTTATTTTGGGCAGAGAGCCTTATGCCCAAAGAGAAAAGAGAAAGAAAACTCAATCCTAACTAAGCTGAGAGTGAACAAACAACAAAGACAGGAAGACTGATTGGCAACCCACCCTTATTGCTATTTTGCTCAAGACCTACACACTCCCAACACAGGATTGGTGCTGGAGTCCTGTTGAGATGATACATTCTAGGAAACAGTCCCTCCCAGGGCAGAACTCAGGGTAGGCAAAGCCCTGTCAGTGCCCTGAGGCCAGTCAATGGTCACAGTAGCCATTAGATGAAGTTTCTCTGAATGGTCCTGGCCTCTCCTCCTGCATCTTTTCCCCATCTCCATCACCTTCTCTGATCCCCCTAAAAATTCTATCTGGCAGGTATCTTTCTCTCTGGCATTTCTACCCTATGAATTGAAGCCACTGGACTGTAGTTCCTAGGAGCATTTGTGCATAAAGTTCCTCCATCCTCCCTGATAGAAGGATTTCCAGCACCAGGGAACAGCTGGGGCAGATTGGTGTCTGGGCGTCATGAACTTATCAGAACCCAGGAAATCATTCCAGGAGTGGGCTGTTACCAAGAGCATCCTAAGGGGACTTGCAGCGAGAAGGGCAAGGCGGGGCCAGTGGTGATGTGAGCCCAAGAGAAGAGCACCACCTCTAGGAAGACAGACTAACATCTGCAGTTAGTATGAATTTCAGTTAACCCCACTGATGTTAGAGAATTCAATTTAAGGAAAGTATTTCCCCTTTCCTCCTTTTTAAGCATGACACTTGCAGCGTCTGCTTCTTCGTGTCAGATCAGCCTTACAAGGAATATCTTCATGGCTGCTTTTCCTCGTCTCCCAACCCGACTGTGACTATGTCATGGGCTTCTCTGATTACCATAATGCACACTGCAATGCCAGGAAGGCACAGGCAAGGCACACGGTGGTGGATGAGTGCAAAGTTCCAGGATGCAGGGAATGGTCCCTGGCTTCTAGCTTGAAGAAGGTGGTATTCAAGGTGGTGAGGGTATCTTGAAGAAATGGTACCCAGCCTGTGTCCACGACTCGGGATTTGGAAAAAAAAAAAAAGCAGAAAACAGAAAAGAAGTCTCTCCTTTTTACTTTCCTTTTCATCCTTGTATCTCACCCTAAAATTTTCTTCTTTAGAGGGAAAAGAAGAGACATGGAAAAGAGTAAGGAACAATTGAGGAGAATAGTAGGGGAAGTTCACAGATTGGCGGGTGCTCTGAAGGGGTTTGCATCCTTGTAAGGAGCAGCCCTGCAGCTGAAGGAAGACATGAGGACACTCTCCCCACTCTCTTTCTGTCCCATCCACGCAGGGTGTGCTATGGTGGGAAGGCGCCTCTGAGCATGTGGCGAGAGAACTATCTACTCTCAGTACATCGTGTACAGGGCTGTGCCTGAGTTCTATGAGGCTGTGGGAGAAGCATTTTGTTCCTTTGCCACTCTGTAGCTGAGTAATCTTAGAAAGGATAATTTTGGAGGCTAGGGATGTCTGTTTTCACTGATGTCATCTGGTCCACCAACTAATGCTGTGATAAACCTACACTGTCTTACTGGTGACTGCAAGGACAGTGCGTCATGCCTAAATGTGTTTTAGGGTGAGCATCAACCTCACTGGGACACCAACATAATGAAACTAGCACTGTCCAGACCCTGGGGGGGGGCTGTCCAGACTTGACTATGACACACCAGATTCTTCTGAACCATCAGGTCCACTCATGCCAAATGAGGGCATCAGATTAGATGAGCTCATTCTCCTCTTGCGTCTCCATCAGTGATGAGATATACTTTATATCAGCTCTTTATAGACCTAAATTATGCAGGGATGACAAATGCATTTCTATGTTAGACCTCAACCTTTAGAATTAACCAACTTTCTGGTCTTACTTTATCAAACTAGGGTCATGATCTGAAATTTTCTAACCAGCTTGTCCTACTCAAATCATACCTAGCCCATCTTAATTTATGATTTCTATATTGTTGGAAAAAAAATATGAGTAGTATCTATAGAATCTTGAAACACCATCAGACACTTGCTCTCATGTACACACAGCGATAGGCCCATAATATAAATCAAGCAGATTGGAGGAATTCATCACTAGGCAAGCAACATAATAGTAATTTACCTCCACTCATACAATGCTTTCAATGTGCCAGGCACATGTGCCATGTGCTTTACGTATATTAACTCTCTTAATTCTCACAACAGCACTATGAAGTTGGCTTTATTTTTTACACATTTTTCACACTATGCAAGGGCAGTCAGGCTGTGTTGGATAGTGTCTGTGACTTCCTCCAGAGACACCCTCCCATCTTCACAATTCCTGGAACTCAGTTCCACTACACTCATCCTCAACCAAGGCAAGGGCCAAAGGCTACAGGTGCTGGAGTCACCTAGCCCTGGGTGTGGGTTCTGGCTCCACTCCTTAGCTGTGTGATTGCTGGTATATTTCTGAACTTCCTTCAACTTCAGTTCCTTCTCTGTAGAGCGAAAGTAATTCTATTTATATGGTAAGTTGCCATGGGGGCTAAATGGGTTAATGAGAGAGTCTGGCACAATGAAGGTTCCCAAGTAATGCTGCTTTCTTCCCTTCTCTGTTCCTTCTCATGTTCCTTCTCTCCCTGCTGCACCTGGTTCCTTTTGCGTGCTATCATGCGTTGTTTATTTCTTGTGCTTCCTCTGAAGAAAGGTTATATTCACTTCTTCCCTGAAAGTCCATTTTGAGATTTGTTCTCTCTTTTCTACCCACAAGTATTTCCTTTCTGGATTCACCACCTTCCTTAGGCTTGGATGCCCCAACCTTCATATTCTTTGCAAAATAGCCCACGGAGACTCCATCCTGGGGCTTTGAGCCTCCTGTCCCTCCCTGCTCAGTATAATCGCATCCCAGGATCCAAGGACAGCCATGGAACAGCAGCACATAAGAGAGTCAGAGGAGGTCGCCGGATTCTAATTATAAATAAAACAAGCCAGAGTTGTTTAATTAGGTTGTAAGGAACGTGGTTACAGTTGTTTTAAGGGTTGTGACCCAACTGACAAAAGACAGAAAACTTGAGGAGGCAGATGCCTCATCAGCCTTGCCTTTGAATAGCCTGGTTTGGGGGCTGATATATTGCTCCCTTACAAGGTATTTTGAGCTTCTAATTTCTGAATTTTCGTTTTTAAGGCATTCACAGAACGTTATACCTGGGAGACTGATGGACTCCTTTGAAACTTAAATAACCCAAAGGAGCCATCCAAACCTGTGGGTGGAATCCGTATTCATGCATTTTTAAAAAGGCATATTATATGCATCAGAGACTTGGATGGCTCATTAGGAAGGAGTTGGTGGAGTATGTAATTCAGGATTTAATGTGCTGTCCGTGGACTAAGCTTACTGAGGCTGTGCTAAAGCTGTTTTCTTTTACTTTATTTTCCACAGTATCATCTAGAGCCTAAAGCATTTACACAAAATGACTGACTAATCATTTGCATAGTTTCATTTTTGAAATCTAAGGCTTTTTCAAGTTAGATGAAAACCAGACGTACCTGAAGCCAATATGCCTTCCATGAAACTTAAATAACCTTGGTAAAACCTTCTCCTTTTTCTTCTTTTGATTTACAACTCAGCTGAGAATGAGTTATTTTAACTTTTGTCTCTGGGGGATTTTCTGGGCTTGTATTCCTGCAATGCAACTTTTGGGATTGCTCAGAGAAAACAAGCTTAAGTTGGATTAAACTATACAAGCATTTATTAATATTGTATTCTTTGGCTTATTAATAATCCTTTATATTTTTCAGGATTTTTTTGTGTTTGTGTGTGAGGAATATTGGCCCTGAGCTAACATCTGTTGCCACTCATCCTCTTTTTGCTTGAGGACGATTGTCACTGAGTTAATATCTGTGCCAATCTTCCTCTATTTTATGTGGGATGGTGCCACAGCGGTGTTAGTTCTGTGCTGGGGATCCGAACCTGCAAATCCTGGGCTGCTGAAGTGGAAAGAGTGAACTTAACCACTATGCCGCTGGGCCAGCCTCAATATATTTTTCAGGATTTTGTTTTAAAAAGAGGAGGTGGTGAGCAGGATTTACTGGGAAGCCAATAAGATGACCAAGATTTTGGGAACTATATATTCAAGATATGAGAGGAATAATCAGGTGGGGAGAGACAAAACTCAACTCTATACCTTGTGTTTCCAAGAATTGTATTTCCCAAGTCACTGCACGTCGCACCTCTTTTCTTCATTCCTTTTCTGCCAAAATTATAGACATAAAACATATTTCTCACTTTGTTGCTGTCCCAATTGGCCACATGGAAATATCCAAAGTGGGTCCGTTTGGCTACTGAGCATCTCTGAACACTCGCTTTTTCTGGACCCTGGGGAGCTGCAGAGAGAAGCGAATTCAGTTCTCATCTGGAGAGCAGCAATCTCTCCTCTCTTAGTGTGTGAGTAGTGTTGAGGGTGCTGCTGAGAGCCTGAGAGCCAAGAAGTCTTACCCAGAGGCTCCTGCCCATCCAACTGTGGGTATCACAGCTGTGAGAGAAGGAGCAGGGAAAGGTGCATTTTTGCAGCAGTATTTAAGAAGCAATCTAAAGAGCTTCCAAGCTGTTTAATGCTCTGTGGCTGGAATATAGAGAAACATGCATCATTTGAAATATGAAGGGGAGTGTGTGAAAATTCCCTTCTCTAGGTGTCCTTCAAACTGGAGAAAGTGGGCCAGTCCTATGGCTGAGTGGTTAATGTTTCATGTGCTCTGCTTTGGCAGCCTGGGCTTGTGGGTTTGGATCCCAGGCATGGACGTACTCCACTTATCAGCCATGCTGTGGAGGTGTCCCACATATGAAATAGTGGAAGTTGGTGCAGATGTTAGCTCAGGATAAATCTTCCTCACACACACACACACACACACACACACACACACACAAATCCTGGAGAAAGGTTTGGATTTTCTTTAGTCTTTTTTTTTTTTTTTTTTGCAGAACATTAACCTTGAGCTAACACTGCTGTCAATCACCCTCTTTTTGCTGAGGAAGATTGGCCCTGAGCTAACATCTGTGCCTATCTCCCTGTACTTTATATGTGGGATGCCTGGCTCACCATAGCTTGCATAGGTCTGTGCCTGGGATCCAAATCAGCGAACCCTGGGCTGCTGAAGTGGAGCTCACAAACTTAACCACTGTGCCACTGGGCCAGCCCCCTTTAGTCTGTTGTTTCTGACAGCACTAGGTAAAGCACCATGTTGTGGGCAGAAAGAAAAGGTGAAAGAGGAGAGAATAATTTATTGAACATCTGTTATGTTTCTGTCAAGCAAATTACTGTGCTCGGTATCCTATGCACATCTGTTATTTTGTCCCCCACCACCCACCAAGGTGATCATGATTATCTCTACCTACAGACAAAGAAATTGAGACAAAAGGTGAGAAACTTAATCCATGATGTCATGCTGGGTTAGCAGTTGTCATCTTGGTCCTGCAACCAACTAGCTGTGTGACCTGTTCCAACTCACAGAGTATCTCTGTCTCACTTTTCTCTTTTGTCAAATGAGTGGTCTGGGCTTGAACTCTTGTGGATTCTGGAAGGAAAGTTCTGGACTCCAATATTGCAAGTATTTTCTGTGAATTCTGGGATCTGTTACAAGAAGGATAGATTAGATGACTCTCAGTGTTCCACAGAGCCTGTAAACCCAGTGGGTAGAAGAGATCCACATGACCCCCAGCATAGGGGAGAGCCCAAAGCACCACCTGGAACCTCTGCTGTCAGGACCTTGGGCAACTACAATAAAGGAGGATGGCCTTGTTCTGGCTGAGAAAGAGAGTGCTCAGATCACCGGCTCTTGAAAAGTGGTGAGTTGAGGACCTGCACACCTGCATAGAAAACATGAGGTGTGAGAGTTGTGGTCAGCAACTGAAGTAGCCTCTAGGTTACTTCTCAGATGCCCCTGACTCCCTTTCCTAGTTGGATAGGGTGCCCCAACCTTCTAATTTATTCAAGACTGTTAAAATGCCTTTTTCTTGTTTGCCTGATGTCCACTTTTCCTTAGCCCTTTCTAGCCTTCTCGCTAAAGCTTCCTCTTACCTCTGGCCTAATTTATTTTGCATAAACCACTCCTATAAATCCCAAGATTACTCTGCCACTCTTAAGATGATAAAATGGGTGATGTAGTTGGAATGAAAGGCCATGGTTAGTTACTCTATGTGAGATTAAAAAAGCAACATCTTCTGACATAGCCCTCTCGGGGATTGCCAGATGCTGGTGTTGTGGGCAAACATCATCATTTAGAGTCTCAGAGTGAGTCATTTTAAAGTACATTTTCTGCAGACCCTATAGGCTCTGGTTCCTGGCATGCTCTACTTCTGATATTCAGTTCAGGAGAAATACTGAGCTGTGCTTTGAGCTCTTCTCTTTCCCAATCACTAATATATTATCAGACAGCCTTGTCCCTTCTGTAACTAACCTCTTTTATTTTTTTCTTTAGCCTGTGTGAGGATTTTCCCTTAAGTTAGAAAAGTAATATGTTTATAGATTAATTCATTTGTGATTTTGCTAATTTCTGCGACAAGTTCTTCCATCTTTGACAATATACTCATGATGACAAGAACTTTCCAGAAATGTTAAAAAAGAATATCTATGGCCACAATTGAAAAGTACAGATTGAGGATTTATTCCCAGCTAGAAACTGTGTTGGGCACTGCACAGAATGCAGAGATGAGGAAAGTGTTTAAATTCTTGTAGACTAATCCACAGATTGCTACTATGGAAAGCATGCTGATGCAGTGTTGCTAGGCTTTGAGTTAAGGGGATTGCAGGGGTTCGAGGTATGTAGAGGTGAGATCATTAGCTGCTTTCTGTCTCAGAAAGTTGCTGCCCGTGGAGATGTTATCCTCTGTGGAGACTTGGGGATCCACAAGTGGCAACCATCTTATTATTATTATTCCTGTGGAAGAACAGTCCAAAGTCTTCTCAAAAGGCAAATCTGACCCTCCATGTTCAGCATTTAATCTCCTTGTACCTTCAAAAGGATTAAAGAAATTTACCAGATTTATTGATGTAAAATTGACTTTTTGTTCCTGTGTTATTTGGCTTTTCAGTAATACTTGACGAGGTTAGCACTCCTCCTGGGACAGTTTCCCATTATCTTGGCTGCATTATCCCCTCCCAGATGCCCTTTCCTCTCAGATGGCCTTTCCTCCCTTCCATTGGAGGCCCCCTTTCTTTCCCTTAATCCAATTTCAGGATTCCTAAAGACTATGAACTGGGCAAGCATGTTTTTTCTCTCTTTTCCCCCTTTCCCTAGGTGTTCTAATCCATTTTTGTAATTTTAAATACTATCTTATAATGATAACACACAATTTTATCCCTCTAGGCTAGGTCTTTCCTTTGGGATTTAGTCTTACTTATCTGACTGCCTACATGCTGTTTCCATGTGGACATCTCACAGACATCTGAGACATAAGAGTCTAAACTGAAAAGTTGGATGTCCACCCTTCCCTCACTCCTGTTGTTGCTGTTCTCAGTATTGGCTCTAACAACCAGCCACCCAGTTGCTCAAGCCACAAGTCTAGGAGTTCATCCATGACTTGTCCTTCCCCACATATGATCATCAGTGCTCCTGGTGGATCTGCTAAATGTCTTGAATCTGACCCTCTCTCGCCAGCTCTCTTAGCAGCTTCACCTGGATTAAGGCCCCTCCCCTTCCTGCTCATGCTCCAGCAGTTATCTTAGCATGTAAATCACACAGTTGCATTTTCACCCTACAGAAGTCCCTCCAATGGCATTCTTTTTCTCATATATACCCCTCCATATCAGGCAAAAAATAAAAAATTGTTGTTTAACTTTTTTCCCCCCGTCCAAAGACACAACCATTTCTCTTTGTTATTTGGAATTCCACTTTTTAATTTTGCTTTCTGTCCTATGAAGTTATCAAGGCGTTTTCAAAAACAAAGACAGCTTTCTACTTGAGATAAATTCTGGTGAATTTTTGAGAATAATAAAGTATGCATAAAACGAGAAATTGAAAGAAATTGAAAAGGTCCTTTGAGAGGTCCCTGCCATCCGTTCACTGAGATTCCATGAGTCAATCTGCCAATAACAGGTGCCAACAGAGGAGCATTTATTTTCACTGCATAGTGATGTCAACGCCACAGATTCAACTGGAAAATATTTCAAGGGTGGTAAATTCTTTAATATAAGAGTAAAAACTTACTGCTTTGATTTAGATTCTCCCTATAACTGGCCTTCACCTTCATTTAAATTTCGCCATTTCTGGGGGAGGACGAGATGTTAGCCTGGCTCCTATATGGAAATTAATTGAAGTTCTTCCTCACACGGGGTTGGATAATTTAAAAATTAATATACTGTTCAGACAGCAGTGCCTAAAGGTTATAGAGGCTGACTGGTGAGCTGCAGGCATTTGAGTCTGCCAGACAGCAGTAGAAATAGATAAAGCTAAATTACAGACCTATTAAAAATAAATTAGTGGTGTCGAGAAAGCAAATTAAGATGCAGATAATCAATCTAATTTCAGGGTCTCTGGTGAGTGTTAATGCTTAATTCTTCTCATGTTTGATGAAAGCATCTATTAATTAAAAATATCTATATAAAAATGAGCCTGCACAAGGTCTTTATTTCAAGAGGGACCGACTTCAATTGATATGACTCTCAGAAGATGGCCTTGAATTTATAGCAAAAGGCCAGACCTCCCTTCACGCTGTCTAAATTAGAGCCCATTTTCCTAAAATATCTTTACCAGCAGGAGAGAGCATTTGCCTCACTTTCCTCCACTTCTATTTTTGTCCACTTTCTCCTCTGGCTTTTTGTGACCAACTCTAAACCATCCACCCTGCTTCCTTCTACTCCATGATTGTTTTAATGCAGGGGTTGTAGCTGAACATCAAAGCAGAGAAAAGAGTTGGATCTGTAGCTGACTTTGGAGAGGAAAGGGGTCAAATGAGCAGAGAGGTCATGAGGTAGGAGAAGGGGAGATGCATTCAGAGACGTGACGGGGCATAGCAGGATTCAGAGTCCTTGAGCAAACACACAGTAAGGAATTACAGAAGGATTTGAAGTCCCGTGAGTGTTAGCATACATGAAAGTTATGGATCAGCTGAAAGAATGGGTCATCGTAATATAATTTACTGTCTGAGATCATTTTGTTTTTTTCTACACGGTATATTGGGAAAGAGGTTTACTACACAGGTGCTGGAAGTATAGGTGCAAATGAAGTGAACTTTTCACATCTATTCCTTTTACCACCAACCTTTGACAGAGGGTCAGAGAATAACTCAGCAGGGAGACTGCACAGAGCTTGTCTTGCACATTGGTCCTTCTGGAGTTAAGGGAACTTGTGCTTCTGCAGCCCTGGAATAAATGGAGCCAAGGCAGCCAATCCTGCTGCTGTCTCTGGCTGCCCTACTTTGCAGCAGAAAGGAGACTGAGTCAGAGGCTGGAATCAGAGCAACTCCTCCCAGCCTGCTGCTGTTTTGCTCCAGCCGGTCTAGTGCTTGCTAATAATGTGAGGAAGAATGGTAGAAGGGAGTATGCAGACTTTTGGTCTTTTTAACTCATTTTTTAATTGAAAACGTCATACAACACACAGGAAAAAAAGTAAAAAATAAACCACAAAAAAAGGGGTTGGTACAGAGTGAAAAGTCAGTTTTCTTTTATTCTCTCAGTTCAGGTTTGATTTTCACTGGGAAAAATGGTTTACACAGGAGACGGAATAAATAAATAAGGAAAGTGACATGCAGCTCTGACAAAACGTTAAGCATCTACAGTTCAAAGTGATCAGTGTCACAGGATGCAATCCACGGGGTGGATCCTTTCATATTCTCCTGGGAACAAAGAACTGTCATTGTGGCAGGACAGAGCTTGGCCTGGGTGGGCCCTGATCTTATGGTGCCAGCCACACACATTTCTAGCCATTTCACACAGCGAAGATGTTAGGGACAAGTCGCCCATCCATTTCTGTCAGTTGGCTCTGGGGCAGCGCTGGGCATACCTTACAGGGCACCTCCATCTTGATCCCTGTCTAGTGATTGCCAGCAACGTACCTTATTCACTTATTGAGTTTCACACCTGAGAATTTTCAGTTTAGCATTTTATTTTGTATTCGGTTTATGCAACAACAACAACAACAACAAACAGGCCAGTAATTACTTTCTTTCTCACGGCACTTAATTTACTTGAAGGAAGTGGTATAATCTCTGGGCAAGTCCCAGCCATCATGCCAAGGGTAAAGATGTCAGGCTGCTCTGCCCAATCTTGTTTCGGGTTCTCTCTGAAGTGTGCCAATGCCGCTGAACAGAGCAGATAGCAGAACCCTGTGGAGGAGCCGCATTGCCAGCAGACCACAGTGCTATTTTTATGTTTGTGTATTTTTATGCCTCTATATATGCGTGCATAAAAATTATGCTACTGCTTTGTGGCATCTCGGAGATGTAAAGGTAACTGCCAGGAGATTGGCAAGTGACTCAAGAGCCTAAAACTTATTCTTATTCTGCAATATCCCCAAGTGCTTTACAGCTTTAGAGCAAAGGAGAAATGAAGTTTATACCCGTGTGCAGGGAACATCCATCCTGAACTGCTATTTAAAATTTAAAGACAGCCCAGCCTCTGTTTTCAGCATTGTAAGGTATGTTTCATAACTCTAGAAGGAGGATCTATGTCAGATGACGCCCTGTCCCTATATCCTGTTCTTTGCCACTGTGACTTGACCCCCTCTGTATTTCTGTAGTTCTGCTGCTTGGGCCACCGTGTACACTTCAGTCATCTAAGCCCAATGGTTCTTAAAGAGAACCAACAACCGAAGAGGCCAGTGCATTCCCTTTCTCCCTCCGGATCCATTCTCTGCCCTGCTCTTTGCCCTAGGAAGCTGACCTCGACAGATTACTTCCCCTGGACAGTTTTGCTCTCTGGTTTCCTGTTGGGTCTGCTAGAGAGAGGCCTTGTTAGGAGATCAATTATGCTAGTATCGGGTGGCCTCTGTCCCCAGCTGATGCTCCCACAGGTGCCTGGTCATTCTCCTTCTCACCGCAGCCTCCTTATGGTGTCAGCATCCTGCCACTGCTAGTCCTTGGGTGCCTCACTAACCACGACTGATGTCCTGAAACCTGCCCCACCTCTGTAGGTAGTCATTTTATCAAGCATCCTCTGTTACTACTTTTGAGTATCCACCTCTGTTCTGCCAGGACCCTGAGTGATGCAGCTCTCGTATCCGTTAGGAAATTGGCTGAGTGGTGGCTTCCAAGTGGCAGGAAACTCCAGAACAGGCTGAAGGCTTATGAAACAACCTGAACAGTGTGATGAACCCTGAGGCCAGGACCTCGGAAGCCCTCATGTCTGGATTCACACTCTGTTCTTTCTAGTCACCCGTGGTGAGTCTCACTGGGATTTAAGCAGTAAGAAAGTATCACAGGCACTTGGCAGTACAGTTATGATCTTGAATATAGGATTAGTGAGATGTGAATTCAAATCCTGGTTTTGTTTCTAATTATAGATGTTTGTCCTCTCTGAGACTGTTTCTTTATTACAGTCTTTCTTTTATGCAGCCTGTTCCTATATACACAAGTGGGTGTACCCTACAGTACTCATATAAGATTCTTGTGAAGACTAGAGATGATGGCTGCAAAATGTCAGTGTCAGGAATGCCTCTTTCAGGGCACCCTTCCCTGCCATAGCTCTGTCTATGCACACACACACACATACACATGCATACCCATGTGCACAAACACACTTAGTTTCTTTCTTTCCAAATCTACTTTGGCTTTAGCCCCAGTAAAAGAATTATTATATCCAGGAATGAAGCCTGATGGAGTAGGCACTATAGTGGTTTTGCATGTGTCAACTAGACTAGGTTGAACTCCATCCCAGAATTCCTTTTTTTGTATGGCTCCAGTGAAAATGTGGCACAAGAGAGACTTAGGTGAGAAGTGGATTGTAGAAGTGAAGTGGCAGCCATGCTGTGGTTCACACTCATCGTCTCTGATTTGCTGACTCACCTCATCAGTGGAGGCAATGGCCAGGCCCGCAACTGCTCCACTGTCTTGTGATCCTCCTACAGCTCCTCTGACTCAGGGACGTGATATATGTGTTTAGCAATGTGACAAACGGCTTCAACTTCTGTAGGACTCCAGACTTCTAAGGTTAGAGGCACAAGAAGTGATATAGATTTCAGTCCACTTTTGTGGCCTCCAGGTCATGCTTATGGGTTCCATTTTGTTCTTGTTCTTTCCTACCTTGCAGCCATCTTCCCTTCCCAGATGCCTGATATCCTATCAGGCAGGACTTCAACCTCCAGCATCACACTCAGAGCTGTAAAAAATACATACACCCATCTGAGAGGGGAGGTCTCTTCGCTGGAAATGGAGAATGAGGCTTTAGGCTCACTTGAACTCTATTCCTTGGCCAAAGCAAGGAATGGTGTCATGGCTTGTAATATTTCTACCAAAGTTAGAGGCACCAGACCTGCCTGAAGTCCAGCCAGTAGAGGTGTAATTGCTCATTTCTTGTTTTCTGATGGTAGGAGGATGGTCAGGGGCCACTTTGAGAAGTTAGATCTCAGGTCTGCAGAAAGCCAGCCTTGGTATCTACCAGGAATGGAGACTAGCTGCGTTCGCCCCCTAGCACCTGCAGCTCACCAGCCTCTGCTTTGCTTGCCTGAATACCCTCCAGGGGCCAATGCTGGGAGCAGGATTTAGGGGTTCTCAGGAATGAGCAAGCAGTGGGAACCAGGTCTTCTGCTGGGTTACTGTTCTTCCCAGTGCATATTGAGAAAAATCCTCCTGTATAAGTAGGGCTGGATAATGTATGGAGATATTCATCTTTGTTTTCTCTTCTTTCACTGGATTTCCCCCTTTCCTTCCAGTCCTGCAGGTGATTGTTGCCTCAGAGGAGGCATGTATAAGGAAGGGCCAGGAAACCAGAAGGAGCCTGCAGCTCTCCCTGGCTTTTGTGTTTGAAAATCCTACACTGTTAGGGGAAATTGAAGATTTTCAGCTAAGAAAAAGATAGAGGACTAGAGCTTTGTTCCCATATTCAGGCTAGAAAAGTGTTTCCCTTGGTCCGGGGCTGAGACAGGGGAAAAATAGTGGGCAGGGTCTGCTGTAGCCTTCCAAGAATGCTTCTGGAAGATGGTAAAGCCCTGGCGAGAAAGTGGCCACGTGGTATATTTAGGAGACAGGCCCCGTGCAGCCTTGCAGGAAGGTTCCTGAATCCCTGGTATGGCTCATAGACAGTTGAGGCCATTGGCTTGAAGAGCCTCTCTGACCAAGGGGAAGACCTTCTCTGCAATAATCTGAGCTCAAAGACCCCATCCCTTCCCGCCTGTCACCACACCAAGACTTTACATAAACATATTCCTCCAATACTTTGGAATAATGATAACATAATGATGAGAGCTAGCTCTTAAATTGCAGCACTATGTGCTAGCCACAGTTCTAGTCACTTTACAAATAGTAACTCATTTAATCATCATAAAAAACCCTATGAGGTGACATTTTACAACCCATTTTACAGATGAGGAAACTGAGGCTGCACAGGCAGGATTTAAACCTAGACAGTTTAGCTCTAGGATCCATGCTTGAGTTGTGGTTGACAAAGAAAGTGGTATTTATTGTATACATACCTGAGATTGCAGGCATAAATTCATACCAACTGAATAAGTAATCATGTTTGCAATTAATATATTTTATCTTGACAATTCCACAAGGAGAGAATCAGTCACTTCGTCTGGAAGTAAAAGCAAGAGATGGATATGACTATCTGCTCATAATACTTTGGCAGCCTAGCAGGGGTCAGAAGAGAAGGTTTAAGACTCTCAGAGAGAGCTATCAGTGGTCTCAACAGTATCATCCTCTCAACTAAGCGTCTGGGACATAATAATCCCCCAATAAATATCAGATGCTTTAATGATTATGATGATGATTATGGTTATTATCATCCCAGAGAACACTGCACAGAGCCAATTTGCCAGCATAGAATGGCTGCCTCTCTGGATCCATGTCCCCTTTCACAGGACGGGATCCATCTGAGGTCATCATGGTGATTACTCCGCCCCTGTCTAGGGTGTCCTGTTTTTAATTCACTTCTTCCTCTTATCTAGGAGGAACAAATCTGATCCTCTAAATTAAGAATCTAGTGTACTAACCCTTTCAAAAGTATTTGCATTTAAAAGGAGAGGGTAATGCTTAACAAAAATGAAGCCATATTTAATGATGTCATCACATGATTCTACAGAATACTTAATGATGGCATAGCAGGATTCAATAGCTGTGATATATTGGGATGACTAGGCTTACCATGGCCTCTCATCTTCCCTGTGACCAGATGCATGATCCGCACATCCTCATTCCTGTCTGCCTTATAGGTAGGACACAGCAGTATGGCCCAAGAGCTGAAATGTGGCTGCATAGATGGGAGAAACCATGAGCACTGAAGACAAAAAAATCATGTTGATGATATACAATCTAAATCATCATGGCCTCATCAAGCCTGCTAAGAAGTAGCTCTGTTTTCACAGAGGAAAAGGGACGTGGCTTGTTGTGTTTTTGAGAGTAGGAGGTGCCAATGGAGAGTGAGTTCGCCAAGAGCAGCTATACCAGAAAATACAGGCATATGTCGTGTAAGGGATGCTCACTCAAGCATGCTTGTATGGTTAGAGAGTATTCTTTTTGGAGAGGAAGGACAAGAATGAATGAGTGAGTCTCAGTGATGTTAAATTCCCAGTGGACAACCAACTGTTGGTAAAGACCAGTTGATTTACTTGATCAAAATGAAGACGCATAGTATTAAATAATTCCTGTGGAAGCTAGTACAATTCCTTAATCACACATAATATTCAATAAAGATTTATGGGGTCAGTAAATATAATGCATGAGATGCAGGTAGCAGAAAGATTGACAAACAGTGACTCAAGAAGCCCCAAGTTCTATTCATAGCATGGTCACTAAACTGTGTGACCTTGGCTCAGCTTCTCTGTCTCTCAGTCCTCAGATGCTTCCTCTGTAAAATGAAGGGACAAGGTTAGACAGTATTTAGGGTTCTTTCCAGCTAGATAGCAACATAGGAGTATGTTCTGTGCTTGGGCACCTTCAAATGAAAGCTGATAGTTACTCTTTGGGATGTCATGCTTCCCCCATAGGTACATGTACTCTCTGATTAATGGCTACCTGATGACACTCTTTGCATGCCCTGCCTCAAGTCTCCTGCAATGATCCACCACATTTGACACTTATCAATTGCTAAGCCTCAGATGAAACTGTTTCTATGCTTCTAATTTTGCTTCTGCTATAACTTTATAGGTGACAGATGATAAATATTTAAATCCCTTAAGTTTTCTCACGTCGCATATGTCTATGTGGACCTAAATACCGGATAGAAACATGTAGAAATAACATGAATTTTGGTGGCAAGCCTTGGACTCTTTGCTTTACAGGACCTGTTTATTGATCCTAAGGTTCTTGAGATTTTGACATTTGTGCTTAGATGTTTAAATCCCCCATTTTAGTTTTCTGAATCTTATTTATTTAAAATTTCTTCTTAGATAAAATGATTTGTTACTATATCTCTTTCCCCAGTCCATTTCATTACCCTCTAATCAAATATCCCAATGATACTAACATTTCTTTCCTGTTTATTAGTAGAAAAATACTTGATTTTAAATTTAATTTCATGTTAAACTTAGAGAAATAGCAACTTTCATTTATTTCTTCTTCAGAAAGAAAATGTTCAAATGTCAGCTTGTGGACTTTTCCTGACTCTTTGGCTTGTGATGGATATATGAGAAATTTGACAATTGTAGTTCTTAATAGCCCATCTCAGAGGTGATAAATAGAGTTGACATGAAATTTATCACCTTAATGTGTATCTGTGGGGTAATGGGAGACATCAAGCATGGGATGCCAAAGCATCCCCAGTGTTTGATGAGACCCCACATCTAGGTGTTCATGACAAAGAGGTAAAGCTGTCAGGAGTGCTTAATGCTATTAGACAAATAGCCACACCACTTACCTGTCCGAACACAGTTGTCCATTACAGAAAATCATTAATTGGGTTTCAGAAGCCATGCAAATTAGCACAACCCCATAAGCCAGGGCCAAGGGTAATCTCAGATGATTATGAGAGGAGAGAAAACAAAGGCTATGGGAAAATAGGGATGATGACTCATGGTTCATCTGGGGTTTTCTTTAGATTACAGACACTTTTCAGAAGTAATCATGATGAAGCCTTCTTGTACTTCTTTCATGTTTGAGAGCATTTGGGACGCATTTCCTCAGTTGACCTTCACAGTGGTCCAGGTAAGGGCCACGGAGTGAGATGTATGGTGTTCTAAAGAAATAAGAGTCGAGTTTATCCACACTCCCCTGTCCTACATCAAGTACTTTGCCACATTGATGTGAATGTCTAAATGGCCACACAGATCTGAGAGGGGGTCAGTTTGCTATGCAGAATGGTAATGCCTGTGTTGACCATGCTAGAGGCCATTGGGGGACTGAAATGAGATTGCTGATATGAAACTGCCAAGAGAAATAGAAAAGTGCCATAAAAAAATAAGAGTCCCGCTTGGGATGTTTAGAATTTCACTATGGCATTGTCCTACAGACGTATCAGTTATCGCTTGTCCATTAACTCCATGTTTCCCACCCAGACTGTTCATCCTTCTGTGTTCTCTTCTCAGAAAATGGCATAGGGTAAAACCGAAAGTTGTCTTAGACTCTTCTGCATCTCTCATACATAATCGATCATTTGCCAAGTCCTGTTGTCAAAATTCCTCTTTAGTATCATTCACTTCTCTCTGTCTCCCTGACTCTATGTACTTCAGTCTAGATTTTTCCAGTAGCCCCCATCTTCTATTCTCAATACTCCATTGTGACCAAATTGATGGTTTTAAACGCAAATCTGATCACATTGAGCCTTATTTAAAGCCAGCTCTTCAAACCAGTTCAAAGAACAAAGTCCAAATTCCTTAACAGGGCTTGAGCCTTCTTATATTCTGAATCCTCCAAGCTCTCCCATGTCTTCTCTTTCCTCCCTCACAAATCCAAAACAGTGTTTTAGCTATAAGAAATAATTACAGTTCCTGGAACACACTACAATCTTTCTCACCTCCAGCTTTTTGTTCTGGAACACTCTCTCACTGTCATTGACCAAGGTTACTCCTATACATCTTCCAGAGTTCAGTGTAGCCTTCCAGGAAGTTTTTCCCAATCACCTAAACAAGTGTTAGGGCTTCCTCCCATAAGCTCCCTCAGTGGGTTCTACGAGATCACTCAAGTTGCACTTTATTTATTTATTTTGAATTTAAATATAACATTTATGCAGAGAAGTTCACAACTCATATTATATAACTTATTTATCTTGAAATGAATACATCCATGAAACCACCAGTTCCGGCCAAGAAATTGAATATAACCAGCATCCCAGAAGCCCCATTAATGCTCCCTTCCAGTCAATATACTTTCTCCTTTTCAAAGGGAGAATCATCATTTGACTTTTAATATTATAGTTTTTTCTGTTCTAGAACTTATATAAGTGGGATCATGCAGTACATATAATTTTATGTCTGATTTCTTTTAATCAATAATATGCCTATGAAGTTTTTCTATGCTACTGCATGTAGCTGTAGTCTGTAGTTATTTTATCTTTAGCATTGTGTTCCAGAGTATGAATAGATCACTATTTGTATAACCATTTGACTGCTGATAGGTATTTATATTGTCTCTTGTTTGGGGTTATTGCAATTAACAGTGCTATGAACGTTTTTGTTCTCATCTTTTGGTGAAAATAAGTACTCATTTCCTTTGGGTGTATGTCCAGGAGTTATAAAATAGGTGTATGTTTGGCTTTAATAGATACTGCCTCAAAATTTCCAAAATGATACCAATTTTCTCTCTCCAGCAGCGTATGTAGGTTCCATTTGTTCTCCATCATTGCCAACAATGGGCATTGTCAGTGGTTAGCCATTCTGGTGGTTGTACAGTAGTGTCTCATTGTGGTCATAATTTTCTTTCAAAAATGTTTCTTGGTCATGCAGATGTCCTCTTTTTGACTGTCAGTTGAAGTCTTTTGCTCATTATCTGTTGGAGCGTGTTTCTTATTCTTACTGATTTGTAGGAGTGACTTAGGTTCATGTGCTGAAATATCTTTTCCCACTATGTGGCCTTCCTTCTCATCTTTTAATTGTGGCTTTTTTATAGCAGAAGCTGTTATTTTTAATGTTGTTTCCTCTATGGTCCTTGCTTTCTTGTTCTGTTTAAGAAAACTTTCCCTGATCTGAAGTAGAGAAAATAGTCTTGAATGTTTTGTTTTAGAAGCTTTCTTGCTTTCCTTTTCATATTTCATATTTTCCTTTTCACATTTCAATAATCTATCTGGAATTGCTTTTTATATATGATATCACATTGTATTTTAATTATCCATTTAGTTGTCTGCTCCCCAGCTAGGTAGGCTGTGAAGATCTATGAGGAAGAATGTAAATTACACCTTCCTAACTCCCAATAGAGGAACCATCTGTGTGATGTTTATTTCCTACCACTTTCTAACAGTAGAAATTTTTCTTACTTTTAGTTAATTTTCCTCTCTGGATTTTAAAAATTTCTTTAGATTTAACTAAAATTGCATCCCAATGTGTTATTTGAGAAAATCTATGCATCACTTCTTTGCCATCATGATGTTATTTTACTTTTGGGATGTTTTCTCTGTTGTACATGGTGGACTTTGATTTTTGTGGTCGTTGATGTCACTTTCAAATCGATGTAAAGATATTTGGAGCAGAAGGAGAAACTGTATGGTTTTAATTTAATTTATTCCTATATTTATTTTCCAGCAGTTGTTGAGTTAACCTTTTCTCCTTTTAACTGTATTTTTAAAAATTAAGTAATACATTCATATTGTTCAAACCTTAAACATGTACATTGAGAACTCTCTTTTCTACTTCTGTACGTCTACCTACTATCCCTATTCCCACTTTTATTGATTTCTTGTGTACACTTCCATGCCTTATTTATAAACAGAGGGAAGCTGCCTAGTAAACAGGGACATGTGACCAGAGAACACACACAGTAGGCCACCTGGAAAAGCATTTATTGGGAGAAAAACTCATAGAGACATAAGCAGTTAACAGATGTGTGGTCCTCCTTCATTCATTGCTCTCTGAGGTAGTGGACAGGGATCTAGAAAGACTGATTGTCAGATTTGGGGAGCAGGTCTCTAGCCCTTGGGTGATGGTCTGCATGGTTCCCCTCCCTTGGCAAGATCAGTGGGGTTTAAATCTTGTGACTGCAGCTGTGTGACAATAGTTTAGTGGCCTCAGGACCAAATACCCTATCACAGTCCTCTCCAATCAATTGCCTTAAGCTAAAGGTTTTTGTGGTATCCAAAAGGAGACTATCACCTTTTTTGAGCGACCAGCCCTTTTCCCCATTTGTGGCCATAAGCAGTGCATGGAGTTGGCCCAAACTGGCATCTGTGGCTGCAGTTCAGAGGTCAAGAATATCTAATCGAGGCCTGCAGAATTCATCTCATGCCTCTTCTACTAACTAGAGAGACTATGTCATCCTAGAATGGGGGAAGATTCCACTAGCATGGCGTGTTTGGCCTTAGGACCTAGGATTCATATTAGACACTTGGCTTCATTGTCAAGTACTGGGTGATACACTTCAGTGGAATATGCCAGCATACAGGAGATACTGGAAGCAGTATTTTAGGGGATACAGTAATTGTTACCAACTCTTCCCAAGACCCAGCACAATATGGCAGATGCAACAGCATGACAGTTTAGAGGCCTCCAACGATTAGAAATGCAGTAAAAAATGAAGGATGGCCTGGATGACAATCCTATTAGAGGGATCCAGGTGCAAGACAAGTGGTAGATACCAGTCCTTTCACCACCAGCCCCATTATAGCTACCCGAGGTTTCAGGTATTCCCGTCTTACGAGGCAATGGGTTTCCTCTTCCAGGTAAGTGAGACCTTATGTCTCACAATCAAGTGATAAAACAAACATGTTCTTATTTTTAGATGACACACTAAAGATTGGTTTGTGTATAACTTTTTTCATTTGACAATAAGTCCATGTGATTTAGATAAATTAACAGTCCTTGTGTTTTCTCCATCCCTATGGCAATTTCTAAGATGAAAATACTAGACAAGCATGAAAAGAATCTACAAGGATGGCTGCTTTTGTCCCTTTCCGTTCTTAATTTTCAGATTCTAGTTTAAAAATAGACTTTGGATGGGCAATAAATTATTCTTCTTTTCAAGTATGAGGAAACTATTTTTAACAACAGAAAGGCTTACAGACATCTGCCTGATTAAAGTTGATCTTTTAGAACTGATTGGTTGACAAAATAGCCAATGACCCAGAGCTACTATGAGTTGTGAGCTTAGTAATACTTTCTGATAATTTTTATTTTATCAATTACAGTACTATATCTATATATAAAAAATAGTACATATGTGTATATGTATGTGTGTGCATACATATGTATATGAAAAAATGTTAGCATATATAAGTGTGAGGTATAATATTTATTAAGATGATAATATTTGGTGTCCATGTGGAATATTAGAGTCTCTCATAGCTATAGAAGCAACAGATGTATCATCTTGACACCTGGCATCAGATATTCTTTTAGAGAGAGTAATCTTTCTTCAGGAAGATGTCTTTAAGAACTTTTGGGGATGGAAGGAGAGAACCTGAAACATGAAACCAGAAACATCAAAGGCAAGAAAGAAGGCTGAAGTGTTCTGTGTGAGATGAAGAGAGGAGTTTGTTTTTATTCTGGAGAGCATGACGCGAAGAGGAGAGATGGAAGGAAGCAGGGCCGGGGAAGTTGGTGTGGGGTTAGGAAAACCTATAGGATAGCATGGTCATGAAAAACCCCTGTGGGGTTGTGATTGAAGACTTTTTAAGAAAAATGTTTAATGTTTACTTCAAAGTTTTTCTTTATAATGTCTCTGTAAAATCCTTTCCTTTTACCATCCACAGATCTTTAACAAAGTTTACCAAAGACACAAATTGCCTTATGTGAGAAGGTTTTAGTGGGGCAAAGATGGTGATATAATATAGTACAGCAAGATGATTCATAAGCCGAGAAAGCAAGCAATCAAAACTAGAGAGGTCCTGAGAACATGACGCTTTGGAATTTCTCAGAAGTCTTAGAGAGAGTTCTGGAATCTATAGCATATACGAGAGTGGTAGTGGTGGGATAGTAGGGGCACTCAGGAAAATGTTAGCTAAATCTCAAAGGAATTTGAGACCCCAGTTAATATTTAGGTTTGCTCATTCATTTATTCACCAAATATTTACTGAAGACTTACAATGTACTCTTCTAGATCCTGGAGAAGGAGTGATGAATGAACCATAGTCCCTGTGTGTGTAGAGCTTGCATTCTAGTCGGGAAGACAGTTAATAAATAAAAGAGCAGAAAACATATGCACTACGATGTCAATGAAGAAGAGGTGCCACAGGAAGTAAAGCAAGGAGCACGAGTAGAGTCTGAGGAGATGTTTTTCATATAGGGTGGTCTGAAAAGGCTTCTCAGAAGAAGTAGCATTTGAACAGAACCTGAACAAAGGTCTGGGGAAGAGCTTTCTAGGTGAATGTCCAGTAAAATAGCAAGAAGAAAGGTCCCGAGTTGGGAGTCTGCTTGACGTGTCTAAGGAACAGCAAATAGATCAGAGTGGCTGTAGTGCACTGCATGAAGGGGGGAAAGCTGTAGGTGCGAGCAGAGATGTGGCTATGTGCCAGCTTACTAGAGTTTTGCAGCTCTTAGAAAGGCCTTTGAGTTTTGTTCTAAATGTGGTAGGAACCTACTGGAAGGTTCTAAGTAAGAGTATGATGAACATGTACTGATTAACATTTTCAAAGGCTCACTCTGGCTGCTGCAAAGAGAATGATCTGTAGGGAGCAAGAGTGGAAGAAGGAGATCAGGTAGATCTACTGTGATTGTCTAGGAGAGAGAAGAATGTAGCCTGAACTAAGATGGTGGTGGTCGAGGCAGTGAGAAATTATCTGACCGAGGATATGTCGTGAAGGATTATTCAGTAGAATTCACTAACAGACTGGTTGTGAGTCATAGAAATAGAAAAATCAAGAATAGCTCCTCAGGGATCATATTCCAAACAATGAGAATCACTTGAGTGGGAGTTTTGACTTTGAGATGATTTCTGTAAATCAACACAAAAGGTAAATTGGCACTATTTCCACTTGAAAATTGTGCTTTTGATGATGCTGATGATTGCAGGAGTAGTTTATAAGAACAAAACTACTTTTTACAATGTGCATGTGATCTAACTACTATTCTCAGTGGTTGAAGACTTTACGAGTAATTTATCATTGAGTGTTTGTGATATGAATGCTAGAGGATCCTCAATTAAAATATTACATAAATGTTGGCTTATTTTCTATCAAGTCTTTGGTTATCACAAATTCTTATATAGAATAAATACCTAACAAAGCAGAATGGAATGATTGCAGTAATCAGGAATCATTATAGATGATGTAACAATATGTGTTTTTACTCAAAGCTGATTTTAAGTTGGAGAATCTCAGTTCAAATCTCAGTTTTAACATAGATATGCCTTCTTAGCAAATTTTTAAGTATACAACAGTAGTTAACAATAGGCACTATGCTGTACAGTAGATCTCTAGAACTTTCTACCCTTTGCTAAATACCTCCTCATTTCCCTCTCCCTCCAGACCCTGGCAACCACCATTCTACTCTTTACTTCTATGAGTTTGAGTATTTTAGATTCCTCATATAAGAATATCATGTTAAGTGTTCTTGTCACAAAAAATAATAACAAATAGGGCAATAGGACACTTTTGAATGTGACGGATATATTTATGGCATAGATTGTGGTGATGGTTTCAAGGATGTATACAAGGCTCTCACAATACGACGAGATTTTCACCTACTAATTTCAAAGTAGAATGCAGTTGTATTTCTATAATAAAGATCCAACTAACTAAAAAAAAAACTCAATTTTGCCTCTTTTTATCTTTGGGTCATTGAATCATACACTTAACTTCAACATCAACAGCAGCTCAGCTTCAACATCAGTTGCCTGAAAGAAGGATACGCTCCTAGCAGAGTAGTTATAAGGATTTGAGGATGACTAGCTAATGCCTACCATATAAAAGGACCCAATCAAGTTAATTTGAGTGCAAATATTTATATTAATATAGAAAAATATTGTATTACTGACGTTTTCTATTTGGCAATTGACAATGTTTATCTACCTTGAATGTTTGATTATTTCTCTAAAACGGTGATTCTAAATGCTGGCAATTTTGACCCCAAAGGAACATTTGGCAATGTTTGGAGACATTTTTGATTTTCATGACTTGAAGGTGCTACTGACATCTAGTGACTAGAGGCCAGGAATGTGGCTATCATTGTACAATGCAAAAGAGAGCCTTCCAAACAAAGAATTATCCAGTCTAAAATATCAGTAGTGTCAAGACTGAGAAACCCTGCTCTAAAACATAGTCAAGTCAGACACATTGGTCTCAGTTGTAACTATATTTTATGTCCAGTTGGTTTAAGCATTTGCATATGGTAAAATAAGCATTAGAGCAGTAGGGTATCTTTGTTGCCTTAAAGAAATACCGGAAAGAAGTTTGTGCTGTGTGAAATATTGTATTAGTGCTTAGCAAATACTCACTCCCCTCCCCTGTCTACTGTGGGCATTTGTGGCCACCTCATTGATTCTGGGATCAGCCAAGGAACTTGCTTTGACCAATGGAATATTAGCAGATGTGATGCAAGCAGAAGCTTTAACGGGGTTTGGGTTGTTTGGTTTACCTTTTACTCTTCTATTTGCCATTAGAACCTTCCCTAAATATCCTTTGGTCCAAGGATACAAAAGACACTTGGATCAGACCCAAACCCAAGCCAAGCCAAGCCAAGCCAAGCCCAGCTGATGTGCAACCTGAAACAGAACTGCCTGGCTGTTCCCAGACAAGATCAGCCAAGATATAGATCTTCAAACCTGTAAGCATTAGAATAAACGCTAGCTGTTGTAAGCCATTCAGTTTTGAGATGGTTGGTTATGCAATACAATGTGGCAATAGCTGACCAATGGGTGATGAATTGAGAAGATGTCTTTTACTAAGTCTGCTGCATATTCTATGGACCAAATAACTAAGCAAGAGTAGCAATTTGAATATGGGAAGGAAATAATACAATAAAAATGGAAATGATTATAATTAGCAAGTGTCCCTAAAACTCCTGACATTAAATCTGGCAATCACAGGCTCAAAGATTCCAGAGACGTGTTTGACATTTGCTATTTGGACATTTGGACATTATTATATCTTGAATGTTTGAGCACTCTCTGAATCAGGTCAGAGAAAATGGTTTCAGCAGTGATTATATTTTTTGATTAGTTGGTAAATGTGTATGTGTGTATTTTGCAGGTAGAGGGACCAAAACTTTCATTTGATTCTCAACAGTGTTTGAGGTCTTTGTTAATCCCTTCACACACACTCACAAAATAACAAAAACAAAAAAACACAAAAGCAAAAACTGAGGATTCTTGATCCATAGAATGCGTGATATAAAATTGGTCCTCAGAGGGAACTTTCTGGAATGCTATTCTTCCAATCTCTGAGATCCCATTACCCAAGCAAACCTGCTGTCCTTTTCTCCCTATTCCACAAAACTTATTTGTAACATGTTACTGAGACATCTATTAGGCAGAAGAACTTTGGGGGTAAAAACTTCCCCCCGATGACTTGTACGCCATCTGTTGTGGCATATGTGCTGCTGTAGTTAGTGTTTGGCAGTGTCATAATTCTGATCTAAAACTTTGAGTGCAAAATAGGAATTGTGATGACTTAGCATTTGTATGTATGTATACATGACTTAGCATTTGTGTGTATATTAGGATGAGTGAAACTCAAAATAAAGTGGTGAATCAGAACCTTCTGCGTCTGGAAAGAAGATCAGCGTGTGGGCAGGCTGGAGGATGGTGTCCGTACAGATGGCAGAATACCTGCTTCATGTGCCAAGTGAGCTTACAGAGGAACAGCTTCCTGGACAGCCTATGGTAGAACTGAACATGTACATTTCGAAGACCAGCTGCGGAACTATGACTAACAAGCCTAAATTGACTTTCTTTTTAAATTAAACTTTTTATTTTGAAATAAATATAGCTGCACACATACTTGTAAGAAATAATACGCAAAAATCCAATATACTCTTTACTCGGTTTTATGCAATGGCAATGTCTTGCAAAACTATGGTAAAATATCACAACCAAGAAATTGACATTGACACAGTCAAGATACAGAATGTTTCCATCACCAAAAGATTCCTCCTTTTGGCTTTTTATAGCCACACCCACTTCCCTCCTGTCTCCACCCCCTCCTTAACCTCTGACAGTGATTATTCTGTTCTCCATTTCTACAATTATGTCATTTAAAGAGTGTACTTATAAAAGGAATCATGTAGAATGTAACCTTTGGGATCAGCTTTTTTTCACTTAGCATAGTTCTCTGGAAATTAATTTAGATTGTTGCGGGTATCAATAATTTGTTCCCTTTTATTGGTGAGTAGTAATCATTATATAGATGTACCATGGTTTATTTAACCGTTCACCCATTGAAGTACATCTGAGTTGTTTCCACTTTTTTGGCTATTATGCATTAAGTTGCTATGAACATTCATTTACAGGTTTTTGTGTGAACGTGTTTGCGTATCTGTGGGGTAAATGATCAGGAGTGCAATTTCTCGGTTGTATGACAGTTGCATGTTTAGTTTTTAAAGAAATTGACAAATACTTTTCAATGTGGCTTTATCATTTTATATTCCCACCAGCAATGTATGAATGGTCCAATATCTTAATATTCTCATCAGCCTGTGTTGCTGTCTTTTTTTTTTTTTTAGCTATTCTGACAGGTGTGTAGTGATAGCTCATTGTGTTTTAATTTGCATTTCCATGGTGGCTAATGATATTGACTATCTTTACGTGTACTTACTTGATATCTGTATATCTTTTTCAGTGAAATATCTTTTTATCTCTTTTGCCCATTTTCTAATTGGATTTTTTATGTTGAGTTTTATTAATTCTTTATATATTTTAGATAAAAGTCCTTTGTCAGATACATGAATTGCAAATATTTTCTCCCAGTTTATAGCTTGTCTTTTTATCTTCTTAACAGAGTCTTTTACAGAGCAACAATTTTTAATTTTGATGAATTCCAGTGTACCATTTTTTTCTTATATTGGTCATACTTTTAGTGTTAATTCTAAGAACTCTTTGCCTAACCCTGAATTTGGAAGACTTTATCCTATGTTTTCTTCCTAAAAGTTTTATAGTTTTATGTTTTACATTTAAGTCCATGACACAATTTGAGTTAATTTTTGTACAAAGTATGAGACTTATGTCAAGGTTTTTGTGGTTTTTTTTTCCTTTGATGTCCATTTACTCTATCACGATTTGTTGAAAAGGCTATTTTTCCTCCATTGAACTGTTTTTGCATCTTTGTTGAAAAAATCAGTTGGATATAGTTGTGTGGTTGTATTTCTGAGTTCTCTATTCTGTTCTATTGATATATGTGTCTATGCCTCTGCCAACACCATATGGTCTTGATTACTGTGAGTGTATAAAAAGTCTTGAAATCAGGAATACTGATTCCTCACAGTATATTATTCTTATTCATCTTGAGTTGTTTTTCTTCTAGTTTTCTAGTTTTTTTCTAGTTTTTTACTTTCCATACAAATATTAGAATTTGTTGTCTATATCTACAAATACCATTATTTAGATTTTGATAACAATTGTTTTAAAGCTCTATATCTGTTTGGGAAGAACCGGCATTTTTACTATGTTGAGTCTTCCAATCCGTGAACATAGTATGTATCTCCACTTTTTCTCTTTTTCTCTTACTATGTATCTCTTCTTTAATTTATTTCATCAATGTTGTGTAGTTTTCAGCAAATGAATTCTGTACATGTTTTGTTAGATTTATATAAAAATATTTCATTTTTTGGACACTTAGAAATGGTATTGCACATTTTATTTCAGTGTACCGAAGCCTGTTGGTCATATAAAGAAATACATTGATTTTTATATGTTCATCTTTTATTCTGTGACCTTGCTGAACTTGCTTATAAGTTTTTCTAGAAGAGATTACATAAAGTTGATGTTAATTCTTCTTTAATTTTGGTAGAATTCTTCAGCGAAGTCATCTGAACCTGGAGATCTCTTTTGGAAGTTTTCTAAATTACGCTTCAAAGAACTTAATAGTTATAGGACTACTCAAATTGTCTATTTAGTATTTGGTGATTTGTGATAGTTTATTTTTTCAAAGAACTTGGTTATATTAATCTCTCCTGTGTCATTCTTGATATTTGTAATTTGTGTCTTCTCTCTTTTATTAATCTTTTAAAGAACCACTTTTGTTTCATCGACTTTCCTGTATTAATTTTATTATTTTAGGTACATTGTTTTCTCCCCTAATCTTTATTATTTTCTTCTTCTGTTTACTTTGGTTTTATTGCTCTTTTTCCTAGGTTCTTGAGGTGGGGCATAGGCTATTAATTTGAGATTTTTCTTCTTTTCTAATGTATGCACTTAGTGCTATAAATTTCCCTCTCAAAACTGCTTTAGCAGTGTCTCACAAATTTTGATATATTATCTTTTTATTTTCAATCAGTTAAATGTCTCTTTAATTTTCCCTCGAGACTTTCTCTTTCTTTAATCCAAAGATTATTTAGAAGTGTGTTGTTGGTTTCCAAATAGTTGGAGATGCTCCTTTTATCTCTCTTATCGATTTATAGTTTGATTCCATTGATGTGGGAGAATACACTCTGTTCAGATTTGTTTTATGGTCCACAATGTGTTTTATCTTGATATAAGTTCTATGAGTGTTTGAAAAGAATGTGCGTTCTGCTATATTGAGTGAGTTATTCTATAAATGTTGATTAGATTCTGTTGTTTGATGGTATTGTTGAGCTTTTCTTGATTTTTTGTCTAACTGTTCTATCAATGGTTGAGAGAGGGATGTTGAAGTCCCCAACTATAATTGTGAAGGTATCTATTTTTCTTTTCAGTTCTATCAGTTTTGCTTCACATGTTTTTCAGTTTTGTTGTTTGGTGCATACACATTTAAGATTGCTTTATTTTTTTGGTGGATTGACTCTTCTATCATTACATAATGTTTCTCTTTGTTTCTAGTAATTTTCTTTGCTCTGGTATCTGCTTTGTTTATGTTATACAGCTGTTTTTGTTTTTGTTTTTGTTTTTGCTAGGAAGATTCTTCCTGAGCTAACATCTGTTGTTAATCTTCCTCATTTTTTGCTTGAGGAAGATTAGCCCTGAGCTAACACCTGTGCTCATCTTCCTCTATATTGTATGTCGGTTGCTGCCACAGTGTGGCTGATGAGTGGTGTAGGTCCATGCCTGGGATCTGAATCTGTTAACCTGGGTCACTGAAGAAGAGCATGCTGAACTTAATCACTGTGCCATGGCACTGGCCCCCATTTCTGAGTTCTTTTAATTAATATTTGCATAATGTATCTTTTCCCATCCTTTTACTTTTAACCTAGCAATATTGTTGTATTTGAAGTGATTTATTTTTGTAGACAGCATATAGTTGCATGAAATTTTTCATCCACTATGCCAATCTCTGTCTTTTAACTGATGATTTGAACCATTTCTATTTAATACACTTACTACCATGAGTGAGTTTACAGCTTTTTTGGGTTATTTGGCTGCAGAAATGTGGTTATTGTCTAAATTATTCTTATTTTGCTAAGTTTCTCTTCCTAGCCCTTTGGATAGAGAAATCAGGCATTTTTTTTATCTGTGTCCACTGACATTTCCAGGTTTTCACCTTCTTCAACTCCAAGTCTGGGACATATGAAACAAAAATAAAATTCAGGGGACTTACCACTATGTTGTTCCATATGTCCTGAGGTCCCTTGCTTATCTGCCTTATTCTCTCTACCTTTCAGAGTCCTTTTATGTTTGTTTTATGCATAACATTTATGGATTTTAGTTTTACCTAGCAGAAAAAATAGAGAGCGACATGTCTAATCCATTTTCCTGCAAGTGGAAGTCCTCCTATTTACATTTTAAAGAAGTAAACTAAGCCTCCATATTTACACAGACTTTAATTCCAATCTTGGCTCCAGCCTTTGCTAATTACAGATCTTTGGGCAAATAATTTACCTCTGTGACCCACTTTCCTCTTCCACAAAGTGAGTGAAGCAGACTTGTGAGGATTAAATAAATTAATCTAGGATAATCACACAGCACAGTGAAAGCACACAGTAAGCTCTTGTTAAATATGATTATTATTAGTACTACTACTACTACACCGTTACTGCTGTTGCAACAATTTTTATTATTACTACCACTGTTAATACTTACAGACACTGTCTCTGTGGTTTTCTCTAAAAGCACAAAAAGTCTTCAGTGACTTCCAGGACAGAACATGGTTTATTGAAATAGTAGTCAATGGAGAGGTCAGGATGATCTCCTTTGGGAAATGAGGATGATGCTAAAGCTGTTAGAACGTCTTGCCTCTCTAGTCGAAGACTATATGTTCAAGCAGACCCAAACCCAACTGGGTATATACCAGACTCAGTGATTAGACTCTCATAATTTCAACATGTACTCCTGAACTGCTTTTATTCCACAGCTTTGTCCCTCTCTGCCTCTGCCTCATTTTATACCTGGTATCTCACTGCTTTCTCTCTTTGTCATGACTTGTCTTTTCCTCCTTGGATTGTTCTCACTCTCTCAGGCTGGGGATACCATATCTCTGAAATGTTCATCTGGAGTTGTCTGGCACCACTGCCTGGTGTTCTCTGGATATATCACTCTCCTTGGCTCTGGACTGGATGGCCGGAGGTTAGGTAGTGCCAATGGCAACAATAGACCATTGCTAAATCACCATTGAGAATAGTTAAGGAGAGGAAGCAGAGATCCAAGAGGTGCATCTTAGTAGGCACTTTCTCTAAACTCTAGAGTTTAAAGGCATAAACCCCATATTCAGAAGTAGATAAAATTCCTTGGAAAAGTTAATACCCTCTTGCATTTTCTTAGTCTTTTTATTAACAAATAATTAGAAAACATGTGGGAAAAGAAGCATATACAATTGCACCTCCCATTCCCCCAAGGATTACCACTTTTACTACTTGGATGTGCATACTTCCAGCCTCATCTCTTAATATTTTCTGTTCTTCAACTTCTGTATCTAACGATGCTATTGAGAAGGTTTTCTGGTCATTATAATTGTTATTCTCCAAAGACAATTCAAAATGGAACTAGGCAAATGTAATTCATTGCTCCACTTTTATCTGGCTAAAATCCAATGAATTTATAAATACTGGAAACCCCCCACTTGGTATGCAAGTAGTCCACATTCCATGCTATCCTTGTATTTTTGTTATGGCAAATTATATAGTTCAAAGTTTGGAAAGATAGTAATAAAAAAGTTTTAATTTTAGGTTTTTGGAGCATTGAATGTCACCCACCATTGCAAACTAGTGAGTGTTTTACTTGGTTTGTGAAGTGTGGATAATAAATGCCCTTCCTTCACAGGGTTGCTTTGAGGATTAAAATAACGACAGCACTTACCATAAAGAACAGAGCCTTACTCACAGTGGTTAGCTATTATTATTGGTGGTGTTGCTGTTGTTGTTATATCATCCAACCTATGTCCTTTAACTAACAGGCATGACATGAGAAATGAGGTCAATAGAATTGCCCCAAATCCAATGATTGTTTTTCCTATTGTTTTAGAATTCAGAAATTTTTGGTTAATTTGTTTCCTTAAGACTGCAACTATGTGAGATGAAGAGCACCAAAAATTCTCGCCTGGATTTCACGATTTATACCTGACTGGGAAAACCTTTCCAGCAAAATGGATCAAGAACGGCAGGGGGTCAGATATTTTGCAGAACTGTTCTTGCTGGTTTTACCTTAGTGGTTTGAGGTGGAAGGCAGGAAGCTACTGAACAATTTCACCCCAGTCAGAGGACTGAAAAGATTCAGCCAGTGGGATGGGGGTGTGGTGAAATACCTTACTACAAGGAAAAGGAGACTAACTATGAATCCGAAAGACTTGCAGTTTTCTTAAAATAAAGTTAAACCTAAACTTAAAACCCTTTAAAGGCAGGATAGGGGTTAACTTTTTTTAACCCTTGACTTTAAGCTGACATGGGGTGAATATACTCGGCATGGTCATTCCTTTCCAAACCTAGTCTATGCAAATGACAACAGAATAGCTGATCCCCATTTGTGTAAAGAAATTTAGTTCCTTCCTGGCCTTGGCAGATGAAAACTATGGGCACCTTTTCAGAGTTTTTCCTTGAGCTTCTCACGTAATGCTGACATTTCCCCCAGCAACAATCTCTTCCTCACCCTTTCACTGCATGTCGGTCTGAAGTTGGATCTAACAAATTGTCAGTTTCTGCTTCATTCCCCAGAACGCTGTTTTTTCTATTTGATAGTCTCAGTGGTGACAGATTCCCCTTCCATCTTTCCCTAGCCCCAGATTGTTTTAATTACCTCTGCTGTGTTTTGTTAGATGGTAAACTGTGAAAATGGCCTCTGGTTATTTAGGTTGCTTAGTTTAAAAAAACCCAAAAAACAAGAACAACAATTTCTTGGAGTAAAAAGAGACTCATAGGACTTAGGAATCTATTGATTTACTCATTTATTCATTAGGAAGGGAAGCAGAACTAAAGATAAGGGGTAATTCATCTGCTGCATTCACCCTGTTTTGACTGCAGAGAATTTTCTTAGTTCACATTCCACTGATAGAGTGGTTCATGGCGGGGGGATGGAGGGCGGGGAGCTGGGACTTTGTCCTTCACTGGGAAATCTTAGTCTGGGAGCTATACTATTTCCCTGGACTGTTTCCTTCATTGAGTCTGAGAAAGGGAAGTTGAGGAGAGAAGGTCAGCATCTCCTTGAACGTGGACTGCCCTGCAGTAGGACGTAAGTACGGATTGGGCATTACAATATTTGTGTTGAGTACATAAGGCAGAGTGCTTGAGGCAGATCCTCCCTCCTCTGAAGCTCAGTTTCCTCATCTGTAACAGGGAGGTAATAACACACCTGTTTAATATGTGTGTTTGTTAAGGTACAGGTGCACTGTAGATTGTTGTATTTATAATAGTTCTTTTCATTCATGACAGAGGATCTTTGAACTCCTTGATTGGCATCTCTTAGCAACTTAGTCTTGCACCATGCCTGGTTCATCGAAGAGGCTTGATACATTAAAGGAGCTTTTTAAACTGCATAAATAAATGAATGTGTGAACTAAACTGATGACATTAAGAAGATGGGAGGAAAGGAAATGTGACAAGTGTTTGAAAGAATGCAACTTATTTTTATCTCAAACATAGGAAATATCATTAGAGAAGGAAATTCTATTCTCCAGAAACAGAAACACTGTTTAACTAACACTGTCAGTGGGGTTTAGCTCGGTGATACCTGTACAGCTGCTTATACTTCATACTTCTTTCATTGAGAAAAATATGTGTCAATATCAATGTTACTAATAATTATAACAACCAATATTTATTAAGAGCTTTCCCCTTTCCTGGCTACTCTCCTAATTGCATTATACTTCTTAACCCATTTAATCTCAATTTAATTCTCATAAGGTCACAATGTAGGCACAGTTAGCCTCCCATATTACAGATGAGAAGACTGAGAGACAAAAGTGAGAGTGACAAATTGAGAGTGACAGAGTTGGTAAGCCTCTGAAAACAAACCCAATTTTAGAATTTTACTTTGGACGTTTTCCGTTTTGTTTTGTTTTTCCATATGATGATGGAGTTCTTTTAGCCTAACTGCACATACCCAGCCTCCTCTACATCAGGCAATCTAAATATGTCTCTGTTCATCAGCTGTTTGCACCAACGATCACGCTGTGTTTTTAGAAAGTCATATTTGACAGTGTGCTAAATAGCCCTCTGCTATGAATAGCCCTCTGTATGAATCAGCTTGCAGATTGGCAGGCTTGTTCTTGTCAAATCAGTTCTAATCTTGACTCGCCTAATCACAAACCTTCTTCTTTTTCTTCCTTTGTAGCTCCTAGGCAACTTTGGATAAATAGTGTTTCAGCTAACCAAAGCTCCTGCTTCCATCCAGGTATTGCTGCCTCCTTTCCTGGCTTCAAGCATGGTTGCTCTGCTGTTAAACACTAACAGTTGTTTCAGCACCAGGGACAGTGTATTTTAATAAAGTGGTAATGGGACTTAGAGGGGGACATGCCTTGATTAAAATGCAGCACTCTCTTTAAAGATTACAGTCCATTCCTATTTCCTCATGCAGTTCTGATTTTTCTGCTGGTTACCAAGCTTTTTTCCCAGCTATAGAAGACTGCAATGCAGTTTGTGTACGCCGTGCTTCCAAATAACTTTTAATTAGATATTTAAATTAGACTGGCACTGGTTCACTGAATTCAGTATTTTTATGCTTCTCCAATCCAATTATTAGGTGTTTTAATTTTCCAATTTGTAGCTTGCCATTTATTTTAATATTACTTACTATGACATTAAAACTATAATTCCCAGACTTTCTCATACAGGAAATAAGACATAAATGTCCAAAATTAAGAACCAAAATTCTAAGCAGTCAAATTCATAATAAAAAATAAATAAAACTGGCTTAAGCCATCAAATCCATAATCAAAAACCAGTTATTCTCTAGGCAGGTGATGATGAGGGAGAATAAACAAAAATACTCATTAGAGTATTAATGAAGGAAAAACATAAGGAGATCCCAAATAATTTTGTCAAAGTAAGAATGAGTATGAGCCATTTTGATGAGACAAGGCACTGCACAGACCCATTCCAGCTTCCACTGGCCAGAATTATGTCTCAGTCCCAGCTGTAGGAGTCCCTCCTGGATGGAGGAGACCAGGTCATGAGCTCAGGAGTCAAGAAGATAGATGGAGGGTCATATAACCCTTATGAACATCTCTCAAATGCTTGTAATGTTTCAGAGATTGTTCCAGGTATTTTGCCTATTCAATACTCACAACACTGTTATAAGGTAAGTACTGTTACAACCTCTATATAGAAAAGGAAACTGAGGCTCAGAGAAATTAAGTAACTTGTCCAAGATCACACAGATGGTAAGGGTTGGGAGTAGGATTTGAACCCAAGCTGTCTGGTTCCTGAATTTGTACTTTCAACCCTCACATTCTCACACCTCTTTCACAAGACACATAGTGCAAAACAAGAAAAGGCCAAGCTGAGCTATCAAGCCAAGTGGTCACAAATGGTAATAGTTCTTGCCTAATGTAGAAATTGTGAGGACTAAACATGGTAATTCATGTTAAAATGCTTAGCTTAGTATCTGGCTTAGAATATTATTCATAGTAAACATTAATTGAGAGCTTGCTACCTGCCTTCAAGAAGGAGCAAAGCATTTAGTGACAACAATGGTGAAAATGAGACAGGAGTACTAAGGAGATGAGGCTTGAAGCAACTCCTTTAATGTAGGTTTAGGCACTCCCTTCATTTATGTAGTGCCCTCGATCTTGACTGGTAGTGGATGGGGTCAGGAGGTGGGGGATAAGGAGCAGACAGAGGATTGGAAGAGATAAATGACTTGTCTTTTTAAGCAAACCTTGATCCCAACCACTGGCTTTACCCTGCGCCACCCATTCCCATGCTCTTCTTAGGCTGGTGAGCCCTATCTGAGAAGTGACGGGCAAAGTTCAATAGGACCCACTGATTCATTCACTAGCAATTCAAGGAAAACGACTACGAACCAAGCATCTGCTAGGATCCTTACAAAGATACATGCTTTACCCTCAGGGTGCTCATTATCTGAGTGAAAAGAAAACATATCTATAATTAGCCAAGAATATGGTAGTGAGATCTGAGGGACACAGTTAGGGACAATTAGTGTGTATCCTCCAGCAACAGTGACCAAGATCTTTTTCATGCATTTTTATCTAAGGATTTGGATCACACATAAAATGGAGGTTGTGGGGGAGATGTCAGTGAGGTGGTTAGCAACTACGTATAGAGGATGCTTGCTTAGCATCTGTATTAGATTGCAATGTCATTAGCAATATTGTTCTCTTCCTTCTCTCTGTTGGGGAGGAGTACACTTGGCTGCCCCACTGAATTTGGATTTGAGCATGTAATAGGCTTCAACCAAAGGAATGTGAGCACATGTGAGGCAAGCAGCAGGTTACCCTTTTGTACTCTTGTGATTTTTCATGAGAAGAACATGCTTGGGGTAGCCACTGGTCCAAGGAGGCTGTGGAGAGGTGTGAAGCAGATATAGACCTGATCTGTGGCCTGGAGGAAACCCCAGACAGTCTGCCACCAGAAGCAAAGCCAGCCCAGTCAACGTGCAGACCCATGAGCAAGAAAAAGAAATGCTTGTTGCTCTAAGTTATTGGAGTTTGGAATGCTTGTTATTCGACATTACTGAAGCAAAAAGCTGACCAATACAATATCCATTCCTTTCCCTGAGAGCCCATGTGTAGTCTTAGTGGGAGAGGAAATTCACATACCCAATGCCCACTGTTGAAGCTGAGTAGGGCCATATCCCCACCTCTCTTGTTTCCTATTTGGGTTTATTTTTGGGGAGAGGGAGAGTACGGTGACCCAAGCTTGGACAATCAGACAATCTCTTCTAGGACTTTAAACCTTGAGGCAGTAACCCAAGAACCCAGTAAGTATAGGTCATGCAAGACAAAGGTGGTATCCTGACCAAGGATTTCCAGACAGGAGGCTATTGCTGTGCCTCTTGCTTCCTGCTCTCTGTCACTTTCTTGGCTCCCACCTCCACCAAAACCCATCCACCCATTCTCTGAGCTCCAAATATTTTTTCCAATATATTCTCCATTACCTAGATAAGTCAGAGTCAGTGCCTGATGCTTGTAATCAATAACTCTAACTCACTAACACTAATACTGCTAATATTGCTCAGAAATTGTTTTAGTCATGGAAACAGCCATGGTCACAGGAGGAGCCATTTAGGTGCTGTTATTTAACATGCTGCATTGGGAGCTGCAGGTCTGTGCCTCTTAAGGTTCCTCCTATAGACCCCACATTAGATAGGTATTTGTGATGAGTAACCACCATGGTTTTTAGTTCTACTGAAATGCATCAATAAGACTTTTGAAGCCGTAGGGATCTTTGAATTTCCTATGGTGTGAGATAAGGCTCTTTCTCATTACTGTAAGAATAGCTCAGCTCCCAGAGCCATTCAGAAATCCACAGAGGGAGATCTGGCTCGCAGGCCTTGCAATAAACTCTTATTAACACTTTCAAAAGTAATCTGCTTTTGTCTTGACCTCACTTTAGATTCTCGGCAGGAATAATGGATAGATTTGTAGCATTTCCTTTTTCCTTTTAAAAGACTAGATAAATGTACCTTTTTCCTCATCAGATTATGAAAGTCCAATGTAAATGGAAAGTTCACTGCTTTCCTTGATAACAGACGTAATCTTCCCCGTTGATGCCCCCTCTGTCAGAAGATATACAATACAGTCCTAGAGATTGTTTTCAGTTAAAGCAGGCTGAGAATAAACTTAATTTTCCAGATTCTGCACTTTAACCTCTTTCAGTCTGATGTAGTGAGAAAATGTATTCTACCAACTTTCAGCGAAGAAAAGATGTGTGCTCTCTGCTGCTTCCAGTTACCTTTGGGTTGGGCATAGGCAGCTTGGTTACGATTGGCCCCAATGTCCAAGCCTTCCAATTAGGTTAATTTGTTTATTATTTATTTATCTTGGTGGATGGGTGGATGTGTGGGAGCACTGAGAGGAGGAGTGAGAGACTGCTAACATCAATGTTGATTTAGCATTGACGTTGAAATCAGCTCAAACTCAAAGTGTAGGTAAAAGTACATCACATAACACTCATTGCATATGTTTAGCATTTTACACATTTTGATGTATATCCATTTATGTCATCTCAGCTTCTCTTCACACAGTTCTATGCAGAGTGGGGAGCCTTCATGTCCCTTTGACAGATGGGGAAACCAAGGCACACACAAATATCAGGAAGTTTGACTCAGGTCATACAGTTGAATGAGACTAGCTATGGGTGGGGCTTTGGATTGCTAGGCTCTCGGCTCATTCTCCCTCCACTAACCAACATGGTAGGTGGTAGTCTAGAAAAGATGATGGGATTTGAAACAAGAAGACCAGATCTGTGTCTGTGTTTTCCAGATGTGCTCCTTCTTGGTTGTTTGTGTGCATGTGTTAAGACTAAGTCTTAGTTTTCTCAACTGTGAAACAGGAATAATAACAATTCCTGTGTTAAAATGAGATGTATTTCATGAAGAACACTTTGTAAACCACAAAGTACAATAAAAATATTATTATGATATATTCATGATAATAATTGACATTTATTGAGTACTTACTATGTGCCAGATATGACATATTTTATCTTTTACATTGTGAAATAAAACATTTATATAAAAGTTCCTTAAATATCAGTAAGTGATTTAGCAATTTGTTGTGAAGGTTGTAGTTGTGAACTGCCAGCGAGTCCAGAATCAAAACATTGCCAGTAACCCAGAAACTGTGTGCCTGCCTCTTTCACTCTCTTCATCCTCTCAGAGGTCACCACCATTCTAGTGTTTAGGCAATCATTTCTATGCTTCTCTTTCTACTTTAATAATTCCTAAATAATATAGTTGGTTTTGCCTGTTTTTGAATTTTTATGTTAATGGAATCAAATAGTACATATTCTTTTGCATTTGGTTTCTTTTGTCAACATCGTGCCTTAAAGATTCATCCATCTTCTTCCATTTACTTTTAGTCATTTATTTTCATTACTGTTTAATGGTCTACTGTATGAATACATAGTAATTAACCTAAACCTTGTATCACTGACAGGCATTTAGGCTGTTTCTAGCCTTTTGCTCTTGAGCACTGTGTAGCTATAAATAAGCACGCACATTTTGGTGCACATATGTGTACAGTTTTGTCGGTTATGTCCTTAAGGGTAGAGTCACTGAGTCACAGGTTTTGTGTACGTCTCTAACATAGTAGATACTGCCAAGTTGTGTCTTTTAAAAAGTAGATGTTCTAATTTATATTCCTTCTAGCAAAGTGTGAGATTTTATATTGTTACATATCCTCTCCAGCATTTAATACTGTAATATGTTTGAATACTAACTAGTCTGACGTGTATATAGTGGCATTTCGTTGAAGTGTTAACATGCGTTTTAAACATGTTGAACCTTTTTATAAATGTATTTATTCTCTCTGTCTTTAGCATTTGATCAAAAGCTATTGCCCATTTATTGTTGGGTTATCTGTCTTTTTCTCATTGATTTATATGATGTTTTCTTATATAATCTGGATACAAGGCCTTTGTTGGTTTTACTTGTATCAAATATCTTTCCTCAGCCTGTGCTTACCTTTTGCTTCTCTTGATGGTGTCTTTTGATGACCGCAAGTTTTTGATTTTAATATTGTCTAATTTATTAATTATTTCTTCTTTGCTTAGGGCTTTTTGTATCTTGTTATATGAAAACTTCCATTTCCTTGAGGTTGTGAAAATATTCTTTTATATTATTTTCTCTAAGCTGGTGATTAGGGTAGGGCCTCTACAGAGTTTGCCATCAGACCGCTGGAGTTAAGCTGCTAGAAAGGAGATGTAGATTTCAGGCTTGTGGCACCCATTTTACCTTAGAAGCCTTAACAGGGTCTGTGCACGGATACGAAAGAGTACGACAGTATGGAGAAGGGAGGGTAGATGCATTAGGCTGGGCTTGGGAGAAGGTCTAAGGTTGAGCCATGGAAAAGAGCAAGTGTTTTCTCTTAACTCCATTTCAGACACACACTCACACTCAAAAAACCACAAGCAAGGTTTGGGTTTTGTTTTGTTTTTTTCCCTAAAGATCGGCACTGGAACTAACATCTGTTGCCAATCTTCTATTTTTTTCTCCTTCTTCTTCTTCCCAAAGCCCCCAAGTACATAGTTGTATATTCTAATTACAAGTGCCTCTGGTTATGCTATGTGGGACACTGCCTCAGCATGGCTTGATGAGTGGTGCCATGTTCACGCTCAGGATCCGAACCAGCAAAATCCTGGGCCACTGAAGCTGAGGGTGAAAATTTAACCACTCGGCCACAGGGCCAGCTTCTGGGGTTTTTTTTTTTGAATTTTTATAATTTTTGTTTTAGTCAATTCTGATCCAGGTACTGTTTTCCATAAAATAAAAATTTCTAGATGGGAGAAGGATAAGTAGAGCCTGTTGATACAAAATTTCTCCTCCTTTAACATGGAAAACTCACAATTCAGGTAAAATTTAAGACATGCAAGAATATGGAAGAAATTGTGAGATTAAGGTTAGAACTTTGGTGTCTTTTTAATTTAAGGTTAGAGATTACCAGTTTTGTGGAAGTTGTTTATAGTATTCTATTTCCCCTCGTTCCTCACCTCTCCAAACTACAGACCCTATTGGTGTTTTATAGAATCTTAGAATTGTCACATCTCAGATGCAAGCTTTTTATTTTTCAGATGGGGATATCAAGACTTGCCTATGGTCACAGAACTAGTTAGTAGAATGACCAAACCAGATTTCTGACTCTGCATCCATTGGCTCTAAAAGTGTTATAGGGTACATTTTTTGAATAAAATTAAATTGCTTGGAGAAACGTCTGACAATTTGAGACACAGTTAGTGAAACTGGAGATATTTATAGCTATTGTAAAGTCAGGACAAGTGGGAGAAAAGTCCATCAGGTGTGGCCAACTCTTCAACTCTAGTTTTACATAAAATCTTCTATCTTTGAATCAATAAGAAAAGAAAACAACAAAATTTTAAAATATACAAAAAATTTGAATAGACATTTTACCAAAGAGGATAGCCAGGTGGCCAATACATATGTGAAAAGGTGCTCAGCTTCATTTGTCATTTGGAAAATCCAAATTAAAACCAACTACACGTCCACAAGAACACCAAAAAACAAGACAAAAGAAAACAAAACCATCACAGACAATACCGAGTATTGATGAGGATGTGGAACAACTGGAAATTTCATACTATGATACTATGATGGTCGGAGCATAAAATGATTCAACCATTTTGGAAAACAGGTAATCTACTAAAGTTGATTATATGGATATCCCATGACCCAGCAATTCCACTGCTAGATATATACCCAAGAGAACATATACATGCACCAAAAGGCATGGAAAAGAATCTCAATGGCATAACTTTTCATAAGAGCCTCACTTTGGAAACTTCCCAAATTTTCATTTATCTCTTTGATAAATGAATTGTGGCATGTTTATATCGTGGAACACTACGCAGCATGAGAAAACATGAACTACTATGACATGAAGCAGTATGAATAAATCTCACACACATAGTATTTAAGGAATAAAGGCAGACAGAACAGAGTTCATCATGTATGATTTCATTCTTACAAAATTCAAAACAAATTTATGCTGCTAGAAGTCAGGATGTGGTTACCTTTGGAGGGGAGATGGTAATGATGGTAAGTGGAGTTCTAGTAATGTTTTCTTACTTGATCTGGGTACTAATTACACAGCTGTGTTCAGTTTGTGAAAATTCATCAAGTATACATTTATGATGTGTGCTTTTTTTTCTCCATGTGTGTTAGATGTTCAAAAAAATCTTAACTTGCAGCAAAGTTTCACGGCCAGAAGTCTTAAGGAAAATAACACTACCATCCTCATGGTAACCTGAATACATTATCCATTTGACACAACGTTCCTTCCACTTCACCTGGCATCTGCTGCACATCTATATCCATCATGGCACACAGGATGTCAAAAAACCCAGATGCTGAAGAAAAATCATAGTAGTGGGAGACTGAACTTAAGATGAGTAGATTGGGGAGGGAAAGATAAGTTTTCAAGTGACATCAGGAATCAATATGATAGTCCATAGGGGAGAAAGGAAAGAGAAAATAATCATTTTTAGCAGGAGCAAAGGCAGATTTTGCAATGGAGTCTAGCAGATCATGAATGGGCAGATACAGCACAAAAATAAACAATGGTTTATACCAATGTAGAGGACAAGGTGGGACCTGGGTTGTTCTCTGCACCTTATAAAACACATTGCTGTCACTAGCTCGTGTGGCCAAGGAAGGCTTGTATTCCTGTATCATACAATACTTTTGAAAAATACATAAGCCAAAATATAGGGAAAGAAAGAGAATGCAAGCTTGATCTCAAAATGCTCTTTTTTCTGTAGTGATAGTGGGGGCTTACTTTGACAGCAAGAAAAGAAAAGCAAGTTGAATTGAGCACTCACAGCATGCAAGGAACATCCATAGGTATCAGGACATCAATCTTCAGAGCAGCCTTGGAGGTGGTGAGGGTTATTCTCGTTTATATATGGGACTTGAGGCTCAGAGAGTTTGAGACAGTTGCCATTGTCCCATCAGTAGTTTATGACAGAGCCTGATTTGGAGCACACAGCAGTTTGACTAAAACTCCTTGTTCTTACTGTGAAAACAAGCACCCTCCTGTGGTAATAACTCTAGTTGTCGCACTCTGCATGGCTTTCCAGGAAGGATGACAATTCTCTAAAGAGATAACTGGCATGAGAGGTCTGTTTAGAATGTCTGTCTGGGGAATCCAGAAGGCAGAGTTGTGACTGTATTGATACTAAAAGGGTAGGGGCATGCTGAATTCCAAACATTGGGCAGGGGGCCTCTGATGTGCCCCCCAGTGCACTGAGGGTCTGCTGATCTTCACTGTGGACCAGCAGTCTTGGTTCGTTAGAGCAAACCCCTCTCCCTGAAGGTTGGACCCCAGGCTAAGCCTAACCACAGGCTGAGTAGGTGAGCATATGGCTATATGATGCGATTTGAGTTGCACCACAAATCTCCAAAGGAATCTCAATTGTCCTATGCCTGCTCCAATGACAGAAATTCCCATGTGAGAGTAAGTTATGACCTGGTGAGGAATTCCAGCCATTTATCACAGGGGCCCCAATTGGTTCATTGGGAGAACCCATTACCCCTTTAGTGGGCAGATTGCAAAGCTCTGGTGGCTGGGACTCCAAAGAAGTGCATTATGATAGGGAAAAAGGGGAAAGTCAGGACTGCTGATTTGAGGTTGGTCTCATTTCATCAGGCAGTGGGGACTAGGGTCAGGGATAGGTCGGGGAAAGGGAGGGCTCGTTGCTGGAGTTGGGAGTGAGAGTGGAGCGGGGGAGGAGACACACACACACACACACACACACTTTTGCCCCCCATGGACTCTGTGAATGAAGCATATACTGGAGTCAGATATTCTGTATTTGCACCTTACTTCTCTCACTTGTCAGTGTATGGTCTGGGCCAAGTTACTTAACCTTTCTGAGTCTCATTGACCTCATCTGAAAATCACTAGTGAAGATTGAATGAAAGAAAAATCTACACCATTCCCCTCCCACCCCACCTCCCCAGTGATGTGAACACAGTCCCTGGTCTAAGGCCCTTGTGGATATAGCTGGGGTGACATTGCAGAGCTTGGAATGGAGTCCAGGATGGGCTCAGGAGGGAGGATGGGCCAGAGAGCAAGAGAGAAGAGCATAGAGGAAGTCATATGAATGCAAATTTCAATAACATACCAGAATTATATAACAAGCAAGACTTTCTCAGAAGAGAAGAGGCTGCCTTGTGAAAGTGTGCCCCTGTTGGTGGAAGAATCACACAGAGGCTGCAGAGACACCTGCTGACCACATTGAAGACTGGATTCCTACGTGGGTGGAGATTATTTTGAGTTGACATCCCACATTGAGGCAGGTTCTGGGATCACTTTCCTTGCAAGCATTAGCAAAGAGATTGGGAAGCTGGTTGTTCAAAGACAAGTGTAGACATGTAGGCAGGTTGACCCTGGAGAGGACCCAGAGACAGGTAGAAGGTTCCTATTTTCACATATGGTTGTTTTATTGTTTGATGACCTACTTCTGGTTTGAGTGTACAGTAGGCACTGGATAGGTGCCTATCTGGCATTCATTTTGTCTCTTTCCTCTTTACTGCATCCAAATTTCTATTTAAGGAACCATCTTTCATTGGGTAGTTGTAGCAGATGCTGTTGATGCTCCACCCTTATCATCCATATTATGTACTCTAGGTTCTGGCTTCTTTTGCTCAACATTGCGTTTGGTCTGACTTCCAATTGTCAGTTCCTGCATTGTTTGTTCTGAGAATTGTTTTTGACCTTTAAAGCTTTCTTTATCACACAGGCAATTATAGAGACTTAATGTACCCTAGGACCAGTCTTCACCTAATCACTGACAGGAGTAGGTATAAAAAAACCCCCAGCTCTCTTACCTTCAGCCTTCCCATCCCTCCCTCCCTCCTCACTCTTCTACTGGTGTTTTCCAGAATTGCCTCCATGGTAAGCTCCTTAAATTTAAATCTTTGTTTTTAGGATATGATTCTAGGGGAACCCAAAGCAAGATGGTAGTTGTCCTAAGGATCGTGTGGGATCAATCCATCCCAGTTTCTGTTCCAAAGGTAGCCTCTGAATGGCATAAGCAAATGAGTAAGACATCAAGTCCCCCATTCTCAGCAATTGGTTTAGGGGTGGGCAGTAACCAAGACCTACATAAATCAGCATATGGCTTCAGCAACTCGCTGTCCAATCAGCCGTGCAGGGATTCTCACTTGTCCATTTCTGTGTCTGTAGTTCCTAGCAAAGCTAAGAGCTCCTATATCAGGCCCTCTACAAATGTTGGGGCCTAATTCATGCTAAAGTAATAATGATACATTATCACCTGTCCTAGGAAGAATTATCCTTTAAAAGAGGCAGAAATGATTAAAACACAAAACCAATATCCCTACATATGGGGTCCTGGCAGTACGGCTGGTGAGTGGAGGAACTGGTTTGGAATAGGAATGCCTGTTCTGACTTTCAACACCTTAGATTAATTTTGTCTATTTGAGCAGTTTATATGAATGGAATCATATAGGGAATATTCTTAGTTCTGGTTTCTTTTGTTCAACATGATGTTTGAGAGAATTCACATTATGGTGGATAGCAATCATTCACTCATTCTCCTTGCCGCATAGTTATCCCATCACATGGATATGCACAGTGTATGTATACATCCTACTGTTTTCTAGCACCTGTGTCCTTTCCAGTTTGGAGCTATTATAAATGGTGTTTCTACAAACATTTTGGTATACATCTTTTTGCGCTCATAAGTATGCAGTTCTCTTGAGTATTCCACTCTCTCTACCCAGGAGTGGAATTACTTCCTCATAAGGTATGCACATGCTCTGCTTTAGCAGACACTACCTAATGTTTTTCCAAATTTGTTGTATTGTGCTTTGTATTTTTAAAAAGTTTGAATTAGTTCTTAATATTAAAAAATCAGACTTCCTATAACAGAATCTGGCAAACTTAGGGTCTCATTGCCAAATGAAATCCAACTGGCTGCAGCTAGTTGTAGCCATGTACTTTAGCTGCGGAGCTCACCAAAGTCCCCAACCAGTTTCTTCATTCACTGACAATGCTTCCTCGACTCCTGCTTCTGGATTTTCTTTTCCTTCATTTGTGACTTATGAGATGCTAGAGATGAATATAATGGCTCCACAACTACTCATTTGGGAAATTCTAGAACCTGGCAAACCTATTTCCTTTGTTTGTTTTTCAAAGGAAGCAGACTCTGAGATAAGGCTGTGACTACAGATAGTTTATTTGGGAGATAATCTCAGGAAATAAGGGTGAGGAGTGGGGAAGGGAGACCAGGAAGGAAAAGAGGCCAATGAAGTGTGATATCAAGTGTGGACATCTAGAGCTCAGTTCAAACAGGGAACTCTGGAGTCAGTAAGGATGACATCTCAGAAATCTGCCACTGGAGTGGTGGTGGAAGGGCTCATTCACTGCTTGAGGACTGCTGGGGGAGGGTGGTGTCCACTCCCCAGGACTTCTGGCCTGCCATCTTTGCATGCAAAGTGGGCTCTGGTGATTTGACGAATTCTCAGGTAAACAGAAGCGGATGCTGACAGTTGGAAGGCAAGCAGTAGAACGGTAAGTTGAGAGGAATACAAGTGAGGCACTGATAGTAGCTGCTACATCAATATATTCCACGTTTACTCCCAGGTCTCCAGTCCCTGGAATCCTATATCCTAGAATGCTGGTTCTTATAGCCTCAACATGTGGAGCTGGTGGTCTGTTGCTTTCCATTTATGTGTATGAAATCTCTGCTCTCATTTCAGAAGGTCCATCTACCCTCCTCCCCGACGGCCCCCTTACCAGGTATGTCATAACTGCACTTTTACAGCAGTCCTATTCGCATTACAATCCTGAGCATCCAGAGTGTCTGCACAGAGAGTCTTTCGCTGCTCATTTCATTCCCATACAGGTACAGTAACATTTCTGTGGCTTCTGTGCAAGCCTATTTAAAATATTTTACTAATATATTTGCCAAGATAGATTCATCTTCTTCTCGCATGTTCTGTGATTAGCAATCAAGGAGAACAATTAGATTGTTGCACATCCCCCTAAACCACGGTAAGATTTGCCTAGAGAGGGGAAATCTGTGTGGAGGTAAAGTAGAAATTATTTTTCTTTTTATTGCTCTTCAATTTTCGATTTATATTCCAAGGTGATCTTTTAAAAAACATATTCTTAGATTCTTAGAAGAGAATAAGATCTGTGAATAAGAGGAGACACACTTATTTATAAGATTTTGCATTAATAACACACATACACTGCAATGCCAAAAAAGGTTGAAAATGGTCCCATTGACAAAGACCCCTATGGAGTTTTTCCAGGAGGAAAAATCCAATTTTTCATTTAGGAAATAAAAATCCTTAGCCATCCGTTGAGACTTGAGTGCATGTCCTCCAAGTATGACAACTCGTAGAGGGCTACAGTCAATGCCAAATCACTTTCCATTTTTATCAAAAAAGCCAAAGTCTAAAAACAAACCCTCCCAAACCTCAAAAAATAGCTGAAACAATTATCAAAAAAAAAAAGAGTATCAGCCACAATTCCCATGTCAGCTGATTTTAAAAACTCACTTGAAAGTGACAAAGGATTAAACAATTTAAAATCAAACCAAAACAAAAAACCTTGTGAAAATACCACATGGCTAACATGTGCAATGGGAGACTTTGATGTAGAAGCATTACATTTCTGACTGGAAGAATTTGGGAAAATTAAATTGAACCTCACTCATTAAGGAATCATTTCCAGCTAGTACTTGATGTTTAGACACACACACAAACAATTGGTCCTTGTTATTCACAATGGTTATAGTCTGTAAAGTTGCCACAGACACTGAATTAAGAAGTATTGAAGTATTGCCCCTAGAGGAAATACAGGGTTACGTTCCTGCATGCTTAAGGTCACGTTTTGGTCAACCAAAAGGCCATTCACATTATGGAGGTTCACTTGCCAACATTCTTGTAAAACAAGTGTCTCTCATCATTGTTGAAAATCTACTCTTCCAGTTAATCCTTTCCCTGTATAATAGCGAAATTTTTTTTAAAAAGTTCTTTCATAGCCTCTTGACCTGCAGAACGTACAAATTTAACGTTTTTCATGCTGTATCGCTTTGTGAAACATGCAAGCCAGCCAGCACTAGCTGAGAAGGGTTTGACATTTTCCTAACCCTGCATAACATGACCATAAATTTATTTGGTGTTCAGCCTCACGACAATGCTATCCACCATGCATTTTTTATCAGTCGCCATCTTATGAATCCACAAATTTAGCTACGTTTCCATAGTACTACGGGTGTTATTTTAGAACTTTCTGGAGTGGCTACACATAGAGATTAACAAATTTCTCCTCTTCGTTTCTGGATGTACCATGTTATTGATCAATTAACATTGAACTCAGAGCCAACAGCACCATATCTCACACCTGGACGAAGCTTATCTCACATATGTTTTCTCTGTAAGGCACAGCCCAGCCTTCTTCCACTTAGAACTCCAGACAGCACTTCAGCAGTATGTTGGGGGCCATTTAAAACAGCAAAATTACAAAAAAAAAGCACAAAGTGTGAAAAATGTGACACTAAATAGATCATGGAAAGGACACGTTTTTACAATATGAGAACTGAGACAAGAAAGCAGGGAGTTGTCTGTTCAACCACAGTTGGAAATGTGCATGTCAGGCAGCTCAAATTTTTCACCACTCTGTGCATGTCTGTGAATATTCCATGAGTATTGATTTTGGAGTTACATATAAATCTTAGTGAGTAGGTGAATTTGCAAATATAGAATCCATGAGCAATGAGGATCAATTGTGCATTCTTGTTACTTGGTGCTTAATACACCAGCTCTGGGTAATTCAAATACAATTTTCATTAGTATCATTAACGCTTTCAAGGGACAGGGATTATATGAGCAAATTCTAGGAATAGGTGTTTTTTATTTGGTATCTCCTCTCACTAGTTCTCTTCATGTTGCCATTCCTTTACCTCTCTTGACTTATAAAAGAGGTTTTTCTTCTTATTCTTGAGTTCTGTGTCTTAAGTAATATCTTGGGTATATGTCAAGCAGACTTGGTCTTGAATCCTGCTTCTGGCATACTTTTAGTTATGTGAACTTTGACAAATTACTTAACTTCAAGAAAATACTTCTTTCCTAGTACCACTATAAGAATGAAATGAGAAATGCAAAATGATTTCCATATTATTCATTAGATGGTAATTCCTTTTCTATGTCCTGATTTAAGTAGAGAGGCATATAAAATAGTGATTGAAGGGGTGGACTTGGAAGTCACTTGCCTTTCTCAAATCCCAGCTCCACCAGTTACCCACTGTGACGGTGTGGAAACAAGTGTTAAGATGAAGCCTCCTCTGACCTGGGACTCTGAGTGACCATGTGGAGCAGACACATACCATGACATGAATGTGAATGAACCTGTGTTGTGCTCTGAAAATACAACATGGCTTAAATGTGCAGTGGGAGCCTTGTACCTTGGGATAGATTCAGACATTCAGGGATTAATTTGCCTCTGTAGATAACCAAGCCTAGTCTGACAAATATTCCCTGACCTTCCCTGGGGGGGCAAACAATTAGGAGAATCATGTGGTTAAGTAGATGGATGGTGAGCTTGTAAAAGCTTAGAAAAGAATATGATGATCTCAAGAGATACAGGTGTGATTATTGTATGTGTGCACATGTATGTGGGGTGGGAGTGAGGTACATTGTCAAAAAGGGGATGCCCAAGAGACGGGGAATCAAAGAGGAATTAAAGCTTTAGTAGAATATCAAATCGTTGGTAAAATTTAGCTGTGTGATTAAGGGGAGATTGAAATGGCAGAGTGATAGAACATTCTAGGCAGAGGAAATTGCATGTAAAAATGTACACAAGGATAAGAGAGAAGGTACTGGTAAGGGCTAGGACTCCCTACCTCGTACTAGGAAGTCCTTGAAAACTTTGGAGCAAGGAAATGATAGGAGCAGAACTAGGCTTTCGGAAGATTACTCAATGGTCGGCACTGATGCCTGATTAGAACAGAGGGTTGATATAAACAAGGAGAGCAGTAGGAGCCTCTCTTCTCATATTATCTTCATGCCGAGTCAAAGTGTCAGTCCTAGAGTGAGGGAAGAGATGGTTCTCAGAGGCACTGAAAAGAGATGGCATTTTATATGGTGAATATCTGTCCGCTGTTGCCATAATAATGCTGCATAACAGCACAAACAAAAGTAACAAACGATCAAAAACTCAATAGCTTACAGACACAACATTTTTCTCACTCATGGACTGCCAGTTAAAGTTTGGCTCGTCTTTGTTGGGTTCAGCAGGGCTTGGCTCCAAGCTATAAGCCAATTTCAAGTCTGTTCCACCCATCCCATTCTGAAGTCTAGGCTGGAGGGGCAGTGGCTACCCAGAATATGTTGTTTCCACAACAATGGTGCAAGAGCAAGAGGTCAAACCCAACTATGCAAGCACATGGTCACAACTGCTGACATCCAATTGGACAAAGCAATTCACACGGACAAACCCAAAGTCAAGGGGCAGGTGTATTAATCAGAGTTCTCCAGAGAAACAGAACTAATAGGATATTTATTTACTTATTTACTTGTTTATCTGCTATCAGAAATTGGCTAATATGATTTCGGAGGCTGACAAGACCCCAAATCTGAAATCAGTAAGTTGGAGACCCAGGAAAGCTGACAGTACAGTTCTAGTTCAGAAGCCAACAGTCTCAAGACTCAGGAAAACTGATGTTTCAGTTCAAGTTTGAAGGCAGGAAGGAACTGATGCCCCAGCTCGATTCAGTCAGGCAGAGCAGTTCTCTCTTATTTGCTGAAGGGTAGGCCTTCTTGTTCTATTCAGCCTTTTAACGGATTGCATGAGGCTCAGCCATGCTGGGGAGGCCAAACTGCTTTACTCGGTCTACTGATTCAAATGATAATCTAATCCAAAAGACCGTCACAGACACACTCAGAATAATGTTTCATCAAATATCTGGACACACTGTGGCCCAGTCAAGTTGATATAAAATGAACCATCACAGTGAGGCAGTGCACTCTGCCCACGGTGAGGACACACAGGGCTGAAGTATTGAGATCAATTACTGAATCTCTATCAGTGGCTTTGAGAGAAAATGAAATCAAATTTATTCCCAGATTCTGAACCTGATTAACTGGAAGACTGTCCATCTTCTGTATAATTATTTGGCCAGAAAAATGTGTTGTTAAAGACTGGATGTCTGATTCTTACTGTAACTCGAGAATAAATGCGTCCAAACTCGTCTCCCTCCAATGCAAGAAAATGTCTGAGCCTCAGGAAATGTCTGCAGACCTTCTCAGACCTTCTTATTCTTCATTTAGCTGCCTCCCTTTGCAGGCTGTCACTGTCTCAGATCCTCCAGCTTTACCACTTACAAGCTATACGACTACTGGCAACTTATCTTAGCCTCACTATCTCTCAGTGTCTTGACCTGTAAAGTGGACGTGATCATTCTACCTGATTCATTTTAAAGTAGGTAATATAGATAAAGCACTTAGAGTGTTCCTGGGCCGTGAGGAAGTGATCCACACACAGGATCTGTTTTATTATTGACTCATTTAATCCTCACAACAACTCCATCATGTAGACATTTTTTTATAGCCTCCATATCACAGATGAAGAATCCAAGACAGAGTAAGTGTCCTTCGTGGGAGTGCAGAACCAGTGAGCTAAGTCCACATCCGTCCTGACCACCACCTCCACACCCAGATTCTCAGAGAATGCTTGCTTTTATCACCCAGCAGAACTAATTCCAGACCATTTCCTCCATATTTATATTCATATTTGTAAAAGGAGAATATTATTTTGTATATTTATGCAGGTTCTCTTTTTGAAAATGCCATAATATTGTATCTATCTTTTGTTCTGCTACTTGCTTTTATTAAATTTAATGCTATACTTTGGAAACCTTTGATGTCACTAATATAATCCATCTTATATAAAGTGTGGCAAGTAATTCAATTACCTAAATATGCTGCCTATTATCTAGCCCTTTCACTATTGTAAACATGAAGTTCCCTTCCAGTTCTCCGTCGTTACAAACAGTGCTGTATTGGCCACCCTAGTACAACCCTCCTAGCGTGTGTGGATGAGTGTTTCTTTAGATAAGATACTGAGAAGTACACTTGCCAGGCCATAAAGTATGTACAATTACAATTTTAGTACATACCAGCGAGCGGCTCTCCAGAGTGGCTCTCTCAGTTCACACGCCCACTGGCCATGAGAGGGATTTGTTTCCCTGGCATCAGAAATACAGCAAGAGCTGGGGAAACATGACGAGGTGTGGTGGGGAGAAGAAAGCCCCCAAGAACCACGGGAGACTCAAGGCAGGTGTCTGCTTCTTTACAGTTGTCATTGGGCCTCCTGGATTCATTTTGGTTTCCACTTTCCAACTACTTCTGGGGAAAAAATGACACAAAGGAGAGAAAGAACATTATATCCCATTTGTCTGTGCTCAGGGGGCTTCTAAACTCTCACTTCTTTATTAGGAAATAGATTGGGATCTTTTGTTTGGAGCAGAGAGGACAGTATTTGTTTTTCCCCATCACCTATCTGGGTTAACATGCCCAGCTGGCACTATTATAAAACCCTTGTTGGGAGCCACTCACCCTCCTGACCCTCACGTCAGATTTAGAGGTACAACTCAACACAACTAATTTCACTTCACAAGAGAAGTCTGGGTGACTCAAGAATTTAAAAAGCTGTAGAAAAAGACTCTTTCCAAATGGTCAAAAAAGCAAAAAGAATTTATCGTGAGACATTTTCCTTAGGAAATTGATAGCAGTCTTTGTAACTATCTACAATAGTCAGCAGACAATTAGCAAAATGCTGTTCTTCTGACAATTTAGAAAGTTCAGTCTTTGGAAACTGGACAGCAAAGCTTGGTTCTAACCTAGTAACCAAAGCTATATAATTAATTAGTTCTTGCAGGTTTCAGGCGGAAAATGGCATTGCTGTGTTACAGTAATAATCCCGGTTGTCGCTGAGTTATCAGCAAACTGCAGCTCCTCTCTCAGGAGAACGAACCCTGTAATTTAACAAATCACTGTAGTTTGGGTTTTGACATTGCACATGCTTTTCAATTTCCATCTGTTCCTTTGGTTCATTAGTATTTTATTGTTGCTACAGTCAGAAACATTTTAATAGTTTTCCTCTCTCTAAAATAACACACCATCAACTATCCTCTGTCATCCCTTTGGACCTCTAAAAATGGCATGTCCATTCCAATTTTAAATTGCTTTTAGGAAGTATTATTTTGGGCATTTTCCCAAAGTCGAAGATGGCCGCCTTTGGCTATGAACTAGAATAATCGCTTTGTGTACAAAAACAAAGATTCAAAGTCTACCTCAAGCACAGATTTTAAAAAAAAGAAATAGAGCAATGTCTTCTTATAGTCCTAAACTATCTCCTTATTAGATCAGAGCATGGTCAAGAAACTCAGTGTGCCTCCACAAATGCATATATACACAACTTCATACACACCCTACACTCTCCCGAACACAATACACAGAGACACACATGAGCATACGCACTCTACAGACGCCCACACCACACCACATATACACATCCACCCACATTCCATATACACACACACTCCACAGTCTTCCAAGCACAAACCACACACGTACTATGCATGAACACGCATACTTCAATGCACAAATGTACCACACAAACACAATGACACATGCACTACATATATACAGACAATCTCAAATATACACATACCACATACACCATAATCACATACCCTCCACTCTTCCCTGACACAGTATAAACACGTATATGTGAACACACACGCTCCAAATACACACCTGCACTCCACACATCCACATATGCACATACAAACACAATATACAAACCACAAACACATACACATACACGACTGCTTTGTGGTGTGAGAATGAACAAAAATATTAACCCACTGAAAACAGTAGTGAAAAAATGTATAAATAAACAAGTAAAAGTGTACACTAAGAGATATATATGGAAATCTATATTGGGAAATATTTTGGTATGGAATTTAAGATTATTGCAGAAGCGTCAATAACTTTCCAGAAAGTCAGATTTTGGGGGCCAAGTGGTAGTTTCCCTTTGTTGGTTATGTCTTGTCTGTGCACATTCAGACCCAATCCTCCTTAACTGAAATGAAAGGTCAAGACGAAAGGTTCAAGAATGAAATCAGAGTATCTGACCAAAACACCCCCTCTCCCCTGCCACATTTGTTATGCATGGAGTGATGGTGGAGGGCAGTATTGACCTTAGAATGTATTGGGGATACACCATGTGTTATGTACAGAAAGAGATGTCTCTGAGGATGTGGTTGTCCCTCGCTAGGGGGGATGAGACAATCATTCTTGGAAATGCCCTCTAGCATGGACGGCCCTATCATTCTCAGGCTCCCCTGTGTTCTGTGGTATTTCTGGGTTGTGCTTGATCTCTAGCCTCCAGAAGACTGATTAGCTGGGGGCACCAGCACTACCCAGAATACTGCTCACTAGGAGACCAAGATCCCTCACCCCTGGGAGTGGCCAAAACGTCCCATTGGAGGATAGAGGCCAGCTCAGCACCTGTGAAAGGTCAGAGAAGTGTCAACACACTCTAAGAGAGACCCTCTCAGCAGCCTAGGCATCCCCTTGGGGTCTGCAGCACATACTCTCACATCCTGTTATGAAACTGTCCTTTCCCCGGTGTCACCTTCATAAAAATTTCTAAGGGCCCTGCAGACTGCTGTCAGAACTGTGAGTATGAAGGTCAGAGGCAGAGGAGGCTTGAACTTAGAGTGACATATGACTTCACAAGTTTGAGGGCTGTCTAAAGTCAGCTCTGACAGGAGATCAATTCAAGGAAAATACTGAGACCTTGCTAGACTAGCTAAACAACTTTCCTGCTCGCCTGGCTCTGTCTCCTCCTTTTTTTTCCTTCCGTTCCTACCAACCTTCTTGTCCTTCCTTCCTTCATTCCTTCATTTCCTTTCTTCCTTCCTTCCTTCCTGCCCTCCCTCTCTCTTTCCTTCCCTCCCTTTCTGCTTCCTTCCTTGCTTTCTTTTTTCCTCTCTTCTATCCTCCTTTCCTCCCTCTGCAGTCTTTAGCCTTTTAAAATTAAGAGCAGAGAAAGCTATTGTATTGTGTTCTAGGGGGCAGAGTATATGACAGGCTTTTGTTTAAATATAATCCACACCAGCTGAATGTCTAGTTGTTTAAAGCAAGATTTTGTTGCAAAATTTGTTATAAAATTTATTCATTCAACTAACAGGCTTGAGTATTAACTTTTAACTAACTCTCCCAGTTCTTCCCCAGTAGAGAACCGTCTTTAACTAATAACGAATCTATTACTGTTTGGGACCACTGATGACCCAAATCTAAGCTGAAGTCAGATGTGAGCATTTAGGCTATAGACTCTTTCTTTTTTTCATCTGAAGGGTCACTAAACACATGAAATTCATCCCACTTCTATCGTTTTCATATTCCCACGGTTATTCCCAAACTTACCTTCTTAAAACTCTCTCTGGATGTCATTTCCATCTTTAGAGCTTTATCAGATTCCTCTCCTCTAATAAACGAAGCCTAAACTCTTCAGCAAGCTCACACTCACAGAAGCCCTTTGCAATCTGGTCCCAATACCCCATTGATTCACTTCCTAAATGCTGAGATTTCATCGTATGTCTCCAAAATCTAGCTCTTGCTTTCCTCTGGATTCCATATATTGGAAGCCCAGCCATTTTGAAGCCCATAAAGCCTTTCTGTACGTCTGAGGCAGAATTAATTGCTCCTTCTTCTAGAATCCATAACACATGGCTTGTGCTTCCACTTAGCATTGCACAATAATTAGGGGTCTGCTCTTCCTCTCTTTTAAAGACTAAAACTATTCACCTTGGTGTAAATAATGGTTAAAAGCAATTTGTCTGACACAAAGTTGGATCTCAGTAAATGATAATAGAAATATTAACTTGAAAGACACCAAAGAATTGGGTATTTGAGGTAATTGCTTACCTAACACCCACTCCCTCTCCTTCAAGTAAGAGCCTTTGTATTTTCCTTTGCAAATCACATATTCCTAACTCAAAAGTCCTGGGGATCAACCTTGCCCCATTGGCCAAGGGGCATGCATATGATCTGACCTGGCCAATCAGATTCGTAGTGATTATTCTAGAGAAGAATATATGTCCCAATTGGGTTTACCAAAGTGAATCCTAGATTTTTTATATTTTTTGGCTTAAATAATTTAAAAAGAAGTTGGTTCCTTTGCAACTAAAGCAAAACTATCAGGATGGAAGTCTGGACTTGCTGATGACCACATTTACTGCAGTCTCTTGAGAGAGTTTGCTTTCAAATGATGCTCGTGTAGAGGAAAGAGCCAAGAGAAAGGGAGAGACAAATTCCCAATGGCAGATTTTGATTCAGCTGTGCCTAAACACATATGCCCACAGGCACTTTATCCTATGGCCCAATATATTCCTATTTTCCCTTTAACCAGTTTAATTGTTTTCTTATTCTTACTCTTTTTCTCTTTTATTCATTCTTTCACTCTTTCTTTTTTTCTGTTCTTTGCATCCAAGAGAATCCTGAGGGATAGAGATATTTAATGGGATAATACAAATAAGCAGATGTCTGTCCCCTAGGGTCAAAAGATCAAATAGGAAAAGTTTGTTCTGCAACTTCCAACACCACATTTCTGAAAATATCTTTCTGGAACTCCATGATCCCATGTAATGTAGAATATCGCTTCTTAGTCTTAACTATACACAAAAAATCTCCTGGGGATCTTTTCAAAATGCAGATTCTGGTGGGGTAGGTCTAGGGTGGACCTGAGAGCCTGCATTTCTAATAAACTCCCAGGGGATTGTGATGATGCTGGCCCATGGACCACATTTTGTGTAGCAGAAACCTAGAGTCAAGGGACATCTTTAGTGCCTAGACCCTCCTGCCCAGCAGAAATTGTCTTTTAGCATGCCACTTTTGATTAAAGTGGTGATGGATGAATATGCCCTGTCTTTTTCAGATAACATCCTTACCTTTAAACTGACTTTCTGAAGAAAAAGAAGCTGGGCCAAAAGCAGGAACACTAAGCGGGGGTGATGAGAGAGCAACATGTGAAGCCAGAGTAAAGGCAGGTGGAGTGACTCCCTTAGAATGCCACAGACACGCAGTGAACATCTTGAAATCCTCTCTTCCCCCTTTCTTGAATCACAATGTGTCTTATTGGAAGCATGTAGTGCAACATAGCCCGTCTCTGCTGGGACTCGGCAGAATTGTGGCACATGCTTTCTTCTGGGGCCCACCCTGCTGCCCAACAGAATGACAATCCCACCTGGGCTATGATCTAATTTATTTCCTTCCCTCAGTGCCAGATTCCTTGGTACGGCGCCAGGAACTGAAGCAGGACCATTGCTCACCCGTATCCAGAGTTGGCTGCTTCCTGACAGTGCCATGTGGCTCAGGATAAGCTTTGCGTGTTATCCTGCCTGATGATGCAGTGACTTGGTTTCACTGTAACTGAAACATATGCCGTGTGAGTTTGTTATGTTAGGGGATTATTAATAACCACACAAAAGTATTTAAGCAGGCACGAGCATCTCATCTCCCAGTAAACATGTCACTTTCAAATCCCGATTCTGCCTGCACATATTCATAAACTCCTCTTGTCAGACTCACTTTTTGTGTTGAGATTGGGCATGCCTCCCATTTTCTAGCACATCCTCTCTGAATCTCTCTGGTTTTCTTTCTCCTAATCAAGAGTTAGTCAGGCAGAGGTGGCATTACTCGGTCCCAAGGGCATTTGTTATCAGCAGAGGTAAATGTGAGATGCCTAATCCTCCTTGAACCCCTTCTCTAGGTCTTGAGTGAAGGGTGGAAGATAAGGACAGAAGCTTATTATTTGTTTTAAGAAGCAAATGTGACTTCAGATTTCAGGAGCATTGGATTCAGTGTTCCATAACTTGAGAAAGACGCCATGTGGTTACTTCATAGCTTCTGGAAAAGAACGTGATGACAAGGGTGTCAGAGCTAAAGGCAACAACAGGAAAGAGTAATTAGAAAAATCTGTTAGGCTGGAGTTTGTGTTTCTGTTATCAGTATTCAGAGAGAGAGGGCTTGAACTTACTCTTTGGAATAAAATGTGATATTCAAAATAATACTTGGCTTAGATGGGCCCTATATTAAAGTCACTGTGAAAGCTGAATGAGCAGCTTTATGGAATGAACAAAGCTGGCTCTGCGTCAAGACAGACTCCTTCCTGTCTCTCAGCAGGCTTCTGGAGGCTTCTCTTGCTAGCTGATGGATATATGCTCAGGGAATGCAAACCAATTCTTTGACTAGATTAAGAAAAATCTAACCAGTAACCTAGATGTTACACAAAACAATTATACACATTGTACTCTGTACACAAATATAAGTTAAATTTGATTAATTGGTGCTCCCATCAATTAAATATGTCTAATAAGAGGGAAGAGGGATGCGTAGGAGTGCCAGGGAGTGGGGGAGAGAAAATGGCCTTTCCTCCAAATTACTTTGGCTTCATTCCAGAATCAGTGCCCTTAATCTAGTGCCATATAAGTGGAAAATCGGTCTTTAGGTATTTGTTATGAGGTCTCTTTTATAATACATAAACAGAGGTGTTGTTGGCAAAGGGTCTCAACTGATACCAAATAGACTGTGAGAAGTGTGGGAAACCAAGGTTTTGTTTCCTCAGGGTTTTGAGATTACCCAAGGGGGCTTCACTGCTGACAGCCAAATAGCTCCATAGACCTTATTAGAAGAGCAGAAGGTACATTTGTGAGAAATGTCAAAGCGATAACCAAAGAGAGCAGAACAGAGTGTGTTACTCATTGTGGCAGGGACATGCCCATCAGTGCGTAACCATTACTGTCATGAGAAGACTCCAAGATTTTGCTGAGAGGTTATTACCTTTGAATAAACTAAAAGAAAAGTCTGTTGTGCACACTTTTCCTGAGAACGTGGCTATAACTGGGCTGGGTACCATCACCAAGAAAAATGTCACTGCTCTCAAGAGAGAAGGGGCTGGCTGTGGCAGGAGTGGAGCCCAGCAGAGGTGCACAAAACTTCCAGGTCATTTACTTATGGCCTCTCCTAGTGCGACTGGCTGGCCTGAAAGCCTTTGCCTCCATAACTGGAAGGCATCATTTGGGGTCAAGGGACACTCAAACTAGGAGTCCTGGCATCTACTCCTAGCTCCACTGTATGCCCCTGGGCAATTAACTCTAGCTCTCTGAATTTCTGAGCTCAGGTTCCTCAACTGTAACATAAGAATCTGGGACTAGAGTACTGCTCCTAAGGCTTTCTGTTCTATGACACTCTATGATACTCTTGTATCCCTTATCTAGACTTTCTGGAAATTCTGTCTATAACTAAAGTATAGCCAGCTTCTGTTCACCGTCTCCATTGCCACCGCGTGGTCCTGTCTTCCTCATCCCTCACTTAAGTAACCGCAGTGGCCTCCAAATTGACCCGTCTGCTTTCTCTTCTGCCCCCCACAGTCTGTTCTCAACCCAGTAGGCTGATGATCCCATTAAAATTCCACCATAGTGCTCCCCCAGTGGTTCCCTTTTCTCTCTGTCCTTATAATGCCCTATAGAGCTGAGGACTTGACCCAGGTTTATCTCTCTGACCCCATCTCCCACTGATTATTTCCACGCAGCCACGTAGACACTCTTCTCCCCCACAGCCCCTCAACCCATCTCCACGCATCAGCTATACCTCTGCTAGAATGCCTTTCTCACTCCCTCCCCAATCCCAGCACACCCCAGATATGTGCATGACTGACTCTGTCACCTCCTTCCAATCTCTAAACAAATGTCACCTCCCTGTTGAAGATTTCCCCGACCATTACATTTAAAATTGCGTCAACTCCACAGCACTTTCTAATCTCCTTATTCTGCCTTCTACTTCCCATAGAACTGACTTTCTAGCATATAATATAATTCACATATCAATTATGATTTTTTTCTTGTCTCCGCTTACCAGAATGTAGGTTCCATGTGGACAAGGACTTTGGCTTATGCACATGTATTTTTTATTGTTGTATCTCCAGTGCCTAGAAGAGTTCCTGGTTCACAGAGGTGCTCAATAAAAACTTGTTGAATGAATTAACAAAGCTTATTTATTTCTTATTTATTATTTACTCTTATTTATTCTTTACTCATTTATTTCTTATCATGCTCTCAGCTGTGGGTGATGCTAATAACCCACAGCAGTGAAAGTCCAGGAAGAGAGAATGGCTCACGTTGGAGGGCCAGCAGGATTTTTGCACATGGAAGACTACATGACTGTTCCTAAGGGGATGAGATGTTCATAATTTGGCATCTATGCCTTGCATTTTGTCATGCATGCTGTCAGTGTCCTTCTGTGCCCCGGCATTTGCTGTCCCTCCTGCTTCAGTGCCTGTGTCTCTGTCTGAAAGCTTTCTCCGTCCACAGAAGCACGTGTGGGACCCGTGGGCAGGCACGGGCTCACAATGCCAGGGAGCTAACGCCCCTTGGAATATCCTCAAGTGACGAGGAAAGAAAGTTGATGGCTAAACATTCCTACTTCTTTGCCCCTAGGGTGGCATCATTCTCAGCCATGTCTCCCCGTGTCCCACAGGTCTGTGGTAGGTTCAAGGCCCTCTTGCCCCGGAGGCAAGCCGCTCATAAACATATGCTCTACTGACTTCCATCCCTTCCCTGTTACTTCCCCAGTCCCTGCTCTACCAGGTGTCCTGCAGTCTCCTTCCAAATAGACTACATTCTTATCTCAGGGGCTGCTTCCAGGGGAACCAAAGTGCTCATAAACATGTAACACAGACCCTCCTCCCTCAAGTGTTGTTCAGGGCTTCTGTGTCTCAAGCAGATCACATTCCTCATCTGAGTTAAGCCTTGGCTAAGGATGTAAACCAGCTCGGGCCTAAAGTCCCTGCGGACTCCATGACAAGATTCCAGCTTGTGAGAGGCAGTCTAATGTGCAGCTTTTAAGACCCCAGATTCTGGAGCCAGACTGCCCCACGTGCAAGTCCTAACTATGACCTGCCAGCCACATGACCTTGGGCACATCACTTCACCTTTCTCTTCTCCAGTTCTCTCATCTGCAAAACACGTCTGCTAACAGTGTGGTCCTCTGAGGCTGCTCTGAGGATTAAATGAGTTCACATTTGCAAAGCACTCTGACCAGTGCCTGGCCCAGAGTAGATGCCTCAAAATGATAAATAATTAAATCCTCCATCTTGCCAACAAAGGAACCAAAGCTAAAGGAGGTTAAATTCACTGGGCAAGGTCATACAACAGAGACACTCCAGAACGGAAAAGCGGCTCTTTGGAATCCAAGCGCAGTGTGATTTTTGTTACATTTCACTAAAGTAAAAAAAAAAGCAACCACCCTGAATCCAAGTGCCCACATTTGCTTGAGATGCATTCTACAGTGAAGATTGGAAGATTTTCTTTTGGTATAATTACTACTAGCTAATTAGTGGAAAGACATAAGCAATTAAATATGTGGTACAAGTTAATTTGAAACAATATTAGCTTTATATATTTGGATTTCTCCATCAACTTTGTAAAAGAACGTCTGGTGGTAAATAGTTCACTTGGAGAATAAATCAATCTCTCCTCCCCCCAGGACCATAATCCTCAAATATATAAGCGTTTTTGTGTGAAGGAAAGTAAGACACTTTGCTCATTCTCCATGGAGCAGCGAGGGAAAGGATTTAGGTTAAGTTTTGCTGGAAGGAATTTCATCCAGATGTAGGGCAGAGATTTTCTGATTAATGAGGAGAGTCAGAATTGAAGTTAGCTCGACGTGGGATTTGAGTTACACACGTCTGCCCTAATATTGGTGCCTAAATTCCTACTGTTAAATATTTATTCCTTTGGTGAGTTTAGCTCAAACAATTCTCTGAATATTCTCCATGAAACAGTCCCTGGGCTATGCGCTGGATAAGACTTGGCTGTTTTGAAGACCCCTACGAAATGCAGATATTTTTGAGCAGGTGACATATTCTGCTATTGTCAACAATTAACACTTCAGCAGGGACTCACTTGACAGATCCTTTTTCAACTATGACAGCTGCCTGAGAACATCACCAAAGGGACAAAGACACAAAATTCTAGTTATGGGCAGGGAGAAGGTGGAGGGAGGGGCAGTGTACAGGCCACAACTGTAAAAGAGGGTATTTAACATTTCTGGGTATGTGCCATGTACCAGGCACTGGGCTGGCTCTTTCCCAGCCATTCTGAGGGGAGCTGACCAGCCCTTGGGATGGGTTTCTGAGGCAAGCTTGAAGGAACAGTGTGGCAGGGAAAAGAGAAAGGCATTGTAAAAACCCACTTTGCCTCAGTCCAAGATGGTTCTAAGGCCCCTAATTGGACCAGAATGAAGGAGAATGGACACTGACCTCCTTTGGCTCACTTTTGGAATAAGAGAGTGACTCAGAGTGTAGCAAGAAGGAAATTCTCTTGTTATTACATAGAATTCTTCACCAATGTGAATGGAAATTCTTCACAGAAATGAAGAAGTTGCAATGATTGCTCAGGGTTGTCAAATTTCTTTCTACCATAAAATGAAGTCCCATGACAACAGTAGCTTTATAAATACATCCTTGGTTGAGGAGGACATGTCACTGGGTGAAGGTTTATAACCTTTACTTAGCACACAGCAACCTGTTTAGAAGTACAAATGGGCATTATTGAAGTTAAATACTAACATATATGGTAGAAACGAACATTTTTGATCTTCCCACATGCACCTTTATACTCCTTCCCTCCCTTTGCTCCCCATCTTGTGGTCATTCCTTCAATAGGTGTTTATTGAACATGTACTGTATGTCATTCAGCCTACCTGGACACCTCCTTATCCTGCCTCCTGTGTGTTAACAGTGTGACACGCCTTTAGCATCCGTTTGAGTTGCTATTAGATGGAGCTTCTGCGTCTCTATCATTCAAAAAAGTAGACAGTTTCTCTTCTGATGAAAAACTGAGATATGAGCCTTTACCAAAACCTTATAAAACCCATTTCCAATAGCTACAAGAAAATATAAATATCAATTAAAATATTTAAGGCATAGGGACTACTGTCAAACCATTTTCTCTAATTAAAATTGTAATCTTCTCCTAGATTATTACTCATTATTTATTACACCTGCATTACTGCTACAAAGTCCACAATTTCTATAAGATGTCACCTTCTTGTTGTGCTTACTCATTTTTTATTTTTACAGGCCGTGTCTTGTCAAGATTCAGAGCTGGAGCCTGACACTTAATAGCAATACAACTTTGGCCAAATTATGTCTTTTCTGACCTCTGTTTCCTCCTCTGCCCAATGAGGATAACACATGCCACTCTAGCTTGCCGTGAAGAATAGATTAATGAAATAAAACGATGTGTGGGAGGTGCGGGCACAGCTCTGGATAGAGGAGCCATGCTCCATAAGCAGGAATTATAATCCTGTCCCAAATTTTGGAGGTTCCTGGGAGCTCTTCATTCTTGCTTGCACCCTTGGCGAGGTATTGGGGTGGGTTCTGACGCCTCAGCTAACCCCACCTTTGAGATCATTTCTTCCTACTTTACATGAGGTCCAAGTGAGAGTATTTCACTTGAAGTTCCCTCTGAGGCCCTCTCCTCCGTTTTGTGTTTCCAAATCAGAAAAGCAAAGCTGCAGAAAAGCTCTCTTCGCATTTTGCCATGGCAACCAGCTGTTTCTAGGAAGCCTTACCCTTTCCCCATGTCAATAGAAAATCTGCAGTTCACAGCCTCTTCCGTCTCCCCTTCCCCGGATGGGTTAGTTTGAGCCCTTTGGCTGAACGTTCTTTAGTTCCTACAAGAAATAAATAGCTTTAGACCGTAACCCTGTTTATGTTTTAACAGATTCCTGATCTCTGCCTCCCTGTCCATAAAAGAAAAATAAGAAAAAATAAATAAGTGGTTTGAGGCTGACCAGCCTGTTTCAAGGATCCTATCACCAGCCTCCTCCCACAGTGACCCATTCTCAGCCCCCTCAGTTCAGACTCTGCACAGATGCCTGACCTGCACGGTGCTGACCCCTGGCTTGGACTTACACTTCCAGGCAGGGCCAGTTTGTTGCAGAGGACCCCATGCTTAGAAGGGTTCCATGCTTGGTTTAACACTGCATTGTCACTCTCTTGAAATTCTTCATCATTTTTGAATGAAGGCCACAGCATTTTAATTTTGCACTCAGCCCAGACATTATGTCCCCAGTCCTGCTCCCAGGGCTCCTCTCCTTTGCCTGGGGCACTACCTTCGGCCACCACCTGAACACCTGCCACCTGTCTGAGTGCCTCCGAGCACCGCTGTGACTCCCAGGCTGGGCTCTCCGCCAAGGCAATGCTGGGCTCAGACTCAAATACGCTTTTATTAGAAACTCCAGTTGGAAGAAAACAGGAGGGTCCTCAGTGGTTACTTAGCGCCCTTCATGTTTACACTGTTTTCATCTCTTCTAAACCGTGTAAAATGAAAATGGGAATAAGGAATAAAATACAAAAGTATGTTTGTTCACCCCAGCTTGCAGTTGTACTTGATTTAGCAAGACAGTGCCGCCTTTGATAGACCTCCTTATTAAAGAGGAACACGTGAGCTGGCCGTCCGTGTCTAGGTAAACAAGTAGAACTTATTGCCCCTCAGAGCGGTAAATGCCTCTAGTTGGAAGCATGGCGTTTATTACAAAACAAGCACAATATTTCATCTACCAGCCGCGTGATGAAAGCACGTTCCTTCCGTCTCACTGACTGGCACTCCCCGATTAGAAACCTGATGCGTAATAATTCAGGTATCCTGAGCTTGATGTCTTCTGAGATCTTTTATCAGAATACTCACCAACCTAAAAGTGGGAAAACATGACAACTAGCTGAGTGACTGAATTGGAAGTAAAGGCATTTAACGTTAAGACCCAGAGTTAACAACTTGCAGAGAGTAAACGTCCGCTAATGAAGATCACGGTAATTCGATTCATCAAGAAAAAGCCACAGAGCAGCATCCATGTGAACAGGCAGAAGAGAAATCTCACATGTTATAGGAGGCAGCAAGGGTAAGGGTGCCAGCAGGGGGCCTTTGGGGTCGCAGGCAGGAGCACTCAGCCACATCCCTGCAAATCATAAAACAAAAACTGTTAAAATGAGACCAATCTTTCCCTTTAAATTATCTTTTGGTTAAAACGGGAAAATTGGGGGTGGAGTCATGCTGCTAGGAGTCCAGGTTGAATCTGGGGTGAACTCTGTTACCTAGTGCTCTGTTCATGAGAACTGTCCCTTGTTCATCATTTCCTAACTATTGGCCATTAAATCATTTCCAGCTGCGTGTTGGTGTTGATTGTGTTTTATTACATTTTAATCCTATGACAACTGGAAAATCAGGTGTGGTTGGTGGAGGTTGCCCTTTTCAAACCCACTTGCACCAGTTTTTTTTTTTTTTTTTCTAGTGAGGAAGATTGGCCCTGAGCTAACATCTATTGCCAATCTTCCTCTTTTTTGCTTGAGGAATATCATTGCTGAACTAACATCTGCGGCAATCTTCCTCTATTTTGTATGTGGTACACTGCCACATCATGGATGACGAGCGGTGTGCAGGTCTGCCAGGGATCCAAACCAGAGAACCCTGGGACTCCAAAGCAAAGCATGTGAACTTAACCACTATACTACCAGGCCAGCCCACGCCAGTGGTGTTTTAAATAACACAAATCTATTTGGGCTGCTTAGGTGTTGGAAACTCATCAGTGGCTTCACATGGCTCTTTGAATTAGTCTAGTCTCCTCGATATGGCAGCAGCGTCCTGTGAGTTCAGGTCAGCCTCCTTCCCCTGATTCTTGCCCTTCATTATTCTCCTTGCTTATGGGGCCCCAGTGAAAAAAACAAAGAATTTTCTTTTTCACTGCTAAAATCTCCATCTCCGTTCACGGTGCTACAAGCAGGGGCTGTGTCTGCTGTGTTTGCTCCTCATACGCATGACCCATTGCCTGGCACTGCGAGGTGCTAATTTAAAAACAATTTTAAATGGATCGGTATTAAGTAAACAAAGAATCTTCCACACTAATACTGTGACCTGAAGTTCAATTGCTATCTAGATAATAATAGTAAAGCAAACCAGATTAGAAGAGGAAAATGTGAGTCCTTGGCAAGAATTTAGTGTTAAAGATAGGGAATACTCATTTTTTAAAAAGCCATTTTTCTCTGGCTAACTAGCTACTTTATAAAAGCAATTTTTAATGAAAGCTTGAATTTATGAAACTTTTTTTTACAAAAGTAATACATGAAAACTTTGCTTTTAAATATTTTCAGATGAGCCTGACATCTTTTTTGTCCACCTCCCCTAATCTCCAGGGGTAAGCACTGTTATCGAGTTTTACATGCATTTTTCTAGCCCTTTTTCTATTTGTGTAGCAGCCTCTACAGTGATCCATAGAAACTACCCCACAGTGGGTACCACTCCAGCCCTGTGCCTACTACTGAATAGCCACAGGGCAGGGGCGGGTGGCACTGGTGCTGGCATGTTTGGGGGTGCTGAGGTGTCAATTCTTTGGGTCTAGGGCAGCGGGTAACTCCAGCATCAAGGTGCACACTCAGCTGTCCTGTGGCTGCAACAAACAGCTGGCACCAGGGACCTAGTTACTCTCGGTTACTAAGGAAACTATTGGGAGAGCTTGTCGCAACTCCCTGTCCTCTCAGAGTTAAATAGATTTAGCTGGGGACGGCTATGTCCCGAAAAAGGTTATGCAACAGTTTCTAGAATTAACACATGATTAGGGAAATATTAGGTTGATTTGACGAATGATTTGTGTTATAATTTACATCACAAGCATTTTTATGAATTTATTTATTTTTATAATTTACTTTAGCTAGAGAATAAAAGGAAATAGGTTTTTCCTTTATGTTTTGACTTATAAATTGATTTTTTTTTAAGGATTGGTCCTCAGCTAACATCTGGAGCCGATCTTTTTTTTTTCCCTTCTTCTCCCCAAAGCCCCCCAGTACATAGTTGTAAATTCTAGTTGTAGGTCCCTCTAGCTCTGCTGTGTGGGACGCCACCTCAGCATGGCTTGATGAGTGGTGCTAGGTCTGTGCTCAGGATCCAAACTGGCAAAAACCTCGGCCGCCAAAGCAGAGCATGTGAACTTCACCACTTGGCCACGGGACCAGCCCTAAATTGATTTATATAGTAATTTATATTTCTGTGCTGGTTATTAAGTATTTTAAATATTGCCCTTGGGGTTTTTTTCCTAACTTTTTATAATTATATATAATGCTCCAACAGATCTGTCACTCACTACTATACAATTTTAGTAAGTTACCTAATTTCTCTGTGCCTCAGTTTCTTTGTCTGTAAAATGGGATAGATGATAGCACTTACTTCTTAGAATTATTATATTAAATAAGTTACTACACGTATAGGCTAGGACACTTTCTGGCACATGGTTGGAACTGACGACATTCAATTATTATTTTCTTTAACTGTTGTCCTTGCTTCCCTATATTATTATCTGCAGGTATGTGTCTTGGTAGCTTGAGGAAGTGTTCTCTAGAGCTACAATGATATTCTCCCACAAGCTTAAAATGAATAGGCTTTTTCAGAACTAAACTCTGATTATAATGGGCTGGAGTAGAGCTATGCAGACACTGTAATGATATCCAGAGCCCCAAGGTCTGACTGCAACTTGATTAAACACAGTGATATATCCACAAAAAGACTTTATCTGCCAGAGGGGGCTAGTCTGTCTTGGAAGAGTTGGAAAAGGAGAGTTCAGTTCAACAAAATGTACTAAGCACATGGTCCTGGGTGTCAGAAGCATAGTGTGTCTCTCACTCTGGAAATTGCTCCCTCTGGCTGGTTGGAGGTGGGAGTGGGGTGCAGAGTGCAGTGTGGCCATACCTGGTACCTGCTCAGGACCCTCTGGAGGGAAGGCACCCACATAGGGGTGTGACCAGAAGAGGCTGGTGAAATCCTACCGTAGGTGGGAACAGATGCTTATGGCTCCCAGAACCTCATTACCAACCCACCTTTGAATCTCTTGTTGGATCTTGGACCACAGAGCAAATTCCTTCTATGGGTTGTAATTCTGTGAAGTTTGCCTAGAGGAAGGGAAGACATTGCCTGGTAGATGGGGTGTCATCTTGCTGGAAGATGTATTCCACTGTATCCTCTCGACAGATATTTACTGAGGGCCTAGTCTATGTACTCCACTATTCTCCTGCTGGGGATAAAACAGTGATAAAAACAACACAAACTCTTGGCCTCCTGGGGCATTTATTCGAGTCTGGGCATCAGGCACTAGGTCATCCAACTACCTGTCTATGAGGGAGGGGGCCAGAGGTTAAAATTTTAGATTAGAGTGGCCAGGAAGGCTTCTTCAAGAAGAAGCCTTTCGAATAAATCCCGTAGGAAGTGAGGGAGTGAGCCTTGCAGAGCTATCGGAGGAATGGCAAGCAGAGGGAAACGCAAGGCTGCGAGCGCCCAGGGAGCTAGAGCCAAGTGACAGGGCACAATCTAGAGAACAGGCCGGCAGATCACGTAGGGCCAGGATGCACTGCAAAGGCCTACGCATTTATCTGGGGATTTTGAACAGAGGAAGGACATACTCTCAGGGTTTAATAGGATTCAGGATCCGCCTGTCTGTCCAGAGACAGGAGGGTGAGGCACAAGGAGGAAGAAAGATCATACCAGGGATAGGCAGATAAAAGCAAACTAAAATTGTTTTCATTTTTTTGATCGTGTATCAGTATCTCATAAGCTTTATCATTAAAAATCAACATCCGCCAGATCATACAGCAGGTGTGACTTTCATGAGCTAAGTGCTTCCTTGCACAAAATGTAGCTTGTTCTTTCATATAACCAAATTTAATTTCTAGTTAGAGAATCATTAATCCTAGTTACATTTAACACCAGGGTAAATTTAATTATTTAGCATTTTCTAACGCAGATCTGGGCTTTCTCATTCAGTTTAGAGATTTCTCTTGCTTCTTCTCATGGTGGGTATTTCCTGCTGCACCTTCCTGTCCTCAAGCTGACATTAATGTGGCTGCCATGGGTTGACATTGCTGTCCTGTGCTAGCATCACTGAAATATCTGGGTTCCTAGCTGGACTTTGGACACTGGTCCCCTGTGTTCTGGGGTCCCCAAATCTTTCTGAGGGTTTTTCCACGTTGGCCTCACCCCTGGGTGAGAGCAACTGATGGTCTAATTCTCTTGATTTTCCTAAAAGGTTTTACTCCACATTGCCTGTGGAACCTTTGCCCAGGCTGGTGGAGGAAGGAAAGGAAGTGTATGTCTGTTTTTGGGTTTTTTTTTTATGTTTCTGCCACAGGCTTCAAAGCTCTTTGTGTGTGTGTGGATGTGTATGTGTGTGGATGTGGAATATCTATAAAGAGAATGCTAATGAGCAACAAAAAGGAATGAACTAGTGGTAAATGCAACATCGTGGATAAATCTCAAATTATACAGATGCCAACCTACTCTTTGACTGCATTTCTGTAAAATTCTACGTAACATAAACTAATCTATAGGACAGAAAGCAGATCAGTGTTTGTGTAGGGATGGGACAAAAAGAAATTTTAAAAGGTCATGAAGAAACTTTTGGGGGTGAAGGATGTGTTCATTACCATGAATGTGGTAATAGTTTCATGAATGTCTACACATGTCAAAACATATCAAATTGTGTAATTTAAATATATCCAGTATACGTATGTCAATTACAACTCAATAAAGCTGATAAAAAGTTGAATAACTGAAAGACAGGATCTTAGGGCATCTGTGTTGTTATAAGGAGTAGCATAGGAACAGCTGAAGATGCATTGCTTGATGTCTACATGTCATTGCCTTAGTCTCTCTGTATTGGACTCTGTGGGGGATAAATGCTATTTTTTCCAATTCTACATAGATTTTTAATGACTGTGAAATGGGGAGATAGAGTATAGTGGTTTAGTGCTTGCCAATGAGCTGTCTGGCCCATGGGGACAGAGGTGGAGAGATCAATTGGCTGTCTGAACTTGCTGCTGGCAGCCACCTCCCCAGCATGTATAGTCTTCATTTGTGCAGTTGCCGTCCATAAGTGTCCCACTTATGATCAAATACCCACACGTTATTCTCCACCAGACAGCTGCAGGGACAGGGTCTGCTGGGCCGAGACTCAATGCAAAAAGCTGCGCCATCTGCAATGTTTGGTCCACGGAGGCCATGAGCTCCTCGTTCATGGTCATCTTGCCAATGGTGGGGCTGCATGGAGGGCAGGTCCCATTCCCACATGTATGTCAGAAAGCATCTTCATGCTGATGGAGTCATAGGCTCTGCTGTAGGTAAAGAGATAGGTGTGCAGGGACTCATCCTGCATCTTTCTCTTCAGCCTTAGAGAATAGTCTCACATTTCACCGCTCTTCTTGTTGATGGAGAAACTGGCAGGTCTTTCAGTTGCCCATCTTAATGGCCTTGGAAGCCACAACTGTGTATTCACTTATTGACTCAGGGGGCTCGGCAGAGCCTTCCATTTTCCCATCCACAGCTCGTGTTGCAACTGCTTGTGACATGCATTGGCCAGCATCACTCATGTGGGTAGCCATGTAGGGGACCCCCAGGAGCATGGCAGACTCCTGATAGACACATTCCAGCAGCTCTAGGTTGATGTTCTGGTGAACAGTACTCACCTCTAAGCTCTGTTTTGAAAGGGAAGACCCAGCATTAACTCTTCCTCTTTCTTCATTTTACAATAATAATAATGAGGGGCAAAAGTTCTAAGTGCCAGGGATCAGGGAAAAGATTGTGGGAAAAGGAGATGGAGGGAGCAAGTCAGTTTGTTCTCTACAATATTGTTTCCTCACTGTAGATATTTTCTTGCAAGGTTGAGGAACAGCCTCCAGCCCTTCTTGGTAAATATATCAAGGCCGTGTTACTGTTGGAGGCCTTCATAACTAGACCCTAGAGGATTGTCTTAGCACTGCAGAGACTTCTCCTGGGACGGGAGCTCTCCTAAATATTGTCAACGGGACAGTCTGTGTTTACAACATCATGGGGATGTTGCTAAGATTATAAAACCCCAAAGCTGAAGTTAGCATCCTTTCTAAATGCTGTTTTGACATTCCTCCATATATAAGATATGGGAAATGGGGTGATAAAACAAATCTTTATTGTATTATTTGTGCAAGGTATCTGGTGCAGACTTTTACCTGGGAACCCTGGGGAGAGCTCCGGGTTACAGGAGAGGAAAGAAGAAATGCTCTAAATATGAGCATCACCCTGATGGGGTGGGCTGGAGTGACCTCAGTGTAACTCCTGGCCTAAATGTTCACTGAGGTATTTTATTAAATTGAGCTTCTAATCACCCAGGAGATATTTTCTTGAACCATGGCCACGGCCAAAGGAGGTAGATGTGAAGGGTAGAAAGCAAGTGAGGGCTGAAATTCCCCAAATCTGTTAGCTAACACAAGTATCTAGTTTGAGAAGAATTCTAGCAATTTTGTTTTTTTGTAAAATCTATCATTGAAATATAATAAGTATACAGAAAAGTACACTTATCATAAGTGTACAGCTCATAAACTTTTGGAAATGAAGCACACCCATGGAATCAGCACTCAGATATAAAAAAACACAGAGTATTTTCAGCCCTCTAGAATCACCTTCACACACAGACAGACATGTACACACACACACACACACACACACACACACGCCACTCCTGGTCACTACCTCTCTGTCTCATGCAACTAACCACTATTCTGACTTCTGATACTGTAGATTAGTTTTGCCTGCTTTGGAACATTATATAGACAGAGTTGCGCCTATGTTTATTGTTTCCGACTTCCCTTGCTCAATGTTATGTTTATGAGATTCATCTGTGTTGCGTATGACAGTAGTTCACTCATTCTTATTGCTTCTCATCGCCACTGTGTGAACATAGCACGGTTATTTTTAAACCATTCTATTGTTGATGGACATCTGGTTTCTTTCTGAGTTTCAGCAATTAATAAGAAAGCTTCTATGAAAATTTTTATACATGGCTTTTGGTGAACATAGCCCACCCAAATGTTTACTGGTAATTTGTGTAATCATTTTCATGAAGTGTCTATTCAAGTCTTTTGCCCATTTTCCTTTTTATTAGGTTATCTGTCTTTTTCAAATTGATTAATAAGAGTTGTTATATATTCTGAACACGTCTTTTATTGGACATATATTGCTAATAACTTCTCCCACTCTGTGGATTGACAATTTTCTTTTGAAAAATAAAGACGTGTCTAATCTTTCTCTTCTGCTTCTCTAGGCCATGTGATCTTGAGGCATTCACCTATTTTCTCTATCAAAAGTTTTCTCATTAGTAAAATGAGACTTTGACTTCCTAATTTTTAATTTTCTCTTGAGCCTGTATTACATTACATATATCCTTTTGCAAAAGTCGAGTAAGGGTCTAAATCAAAATTGGGGGGTTCTTCTCAGCTGGGTCAAAGTGGAAGAGGAGAGAGCAAAGGAAGTGCACTAAACGGAAAGAGGTCTGAGACAGGCAGTGGCATCACAGGGACAACTCCAGCCTGTATTCTCTCCTCCTCTAAGTCGCTAGGCTTTTGGGAAATAGCTTTGAGAGTTCTAGATTATGGAAGGACTTCCTGCTGAAGAAAATTGACTTTTCAGGCTGGAGGATAATGGCCATTTCTGAGTTCTGATATACTTGTGTTCTACTGTCTTAAACATTCTACCTTGTGCCCTTGGCTATTTCCTGCCTGGCTTGTTGAGGCAGACTGCTGTCATCTTGTCACCAAAGTAAGCACCTATAATAGTATTTAGGCTTAATAGATTATGTTAAAAAGGGCAAAGGAGATCCTGAGCAAAGAATAAAATTTAGATGGCGACAGTGGTAAAATATTTGTGTGGAATTCTGTTTCCTTAATTTTGTTGATCTCACATTAGCCTTCTGAAAAATTATATATTATTCCTGTTTCCTCATGGAGAAACCCAAGGAATCAGTGTAGGTTAACAAAATCATACGGAGGCTGGAATGAGATAGGACTAGTTTTAAATATTAGTTCCTGATCAAGTTATGTTACTTTTCTGTGCCATATTTTTCTTGTCTGTAAAATGGAGATGATGCCTTCCATCTTTGGGGTGGTTTTGAAGATTATGGGTGTGTATTGTCCAACAGAGCAGCCACTAGCCACATGTGGCTATTGAGCACTTGAAATGTGGTTTGTTCCAAATTATATGCTGTAAGTTTAACATAAATATTGGATTTCAAAGACTTGGTACAATTGATTCCATGTTGGAATAGGCAGCCTTAGTGATCTAGTGATTAAGATCCGGTGCTCTCTCCACCTAGGCCTGTGTTCGTTTCCCAGTCAGGGAACCCCACCACCCATCAGCTGCTTATCATACTGTGGCAACTGTGTGTTGCTGTGATGCTGAAAGTTATGTCACCTGTATTTCAAATACCAGCGGCATCACCCATGGTGGACAGGTTTCAGTGGATCTTCCAGACTAAGACAGACTAGGAGGAAAGACCTGGCCACCCACTTCCAAAAAACTGGCCATGAAAACCCTGTGAACTGTAGCAGAGCATTGTCTGATACAGCCCCGGAAAGTGAGAGGATGGTGCAAAACCCAGGCAGGGTTCCGCTAGGAGTCAGAATAGACTTGATGACGCTAACAACAATAAACATGTTGAAATGATAATATTTTTGATATACTGGGTTAAATAAAATCATTCAATTTACTCTCATCTGCTTCTTTTTAGTTTTTTAGATGTAGCTATTAGAAAAACTTTTAATTAGATGTGCGGCATTTATTATATTCCTAGTGAACAGCATTATTATAGGTTACAGTTTATAGCAGCCATCTCCCAGGCTGTGAGCTCACCACTCTCCTACTTAGAGCAGCAGATTCTGCTGGTTCTGTTTTGTTAAAGCACCAGAAGAAGGAAAGGGAGAGGAGGGAGGCACGGCTCTCACTTCATGTCCCCATCTCCCACAAACAGATTCCAAGTTACCCGCCCTCTCTTAGGGACTCTTATGGGTTCAAGAGAATTCCATCCTCGTTATCCCTTCTACTCCTTGTCCAAGGCCTGCTCATGGAAGGTTTTTTTCTATTTTTCACTTTGAGTGCATCTAATCCTTCCAGCTCATTTTCGTTCTAGTTCAAGTGGCCCCACAGATACTTCTCTGCCTTTCTAGCAGCCTCAGGCTTACCTTGTCTCTGGGAGAGGAAAAGCTGGTAAATAGGATATTTACTAGGCGCTTAGATCTTGAAATGCTTGTTCTTGTTTGGTGTGGCTAGGGAATGAAATTCTGCTCTCAAAACGCCCATGAGAAAAGAGGGGAAGGAGAAAAACAAAAAATACTCTGATTTATCCTTTAAGAAATTATGTTGCTACGCAGCAATTTTTTATAAAGCACTGATCACCTGTCAAGAGTAAGCTAACATATATTGAGAGCCAGCCAATGTACCAAGGGCATTCAATAAACTACCTCATTTATCCTTGCAAACAACCAATGAGGTGACGACTACTATTATCCCCATTTTATAGGTGAGAGACTAAGGCTTGAAATCTCTCGATACCTCTTCTGCTAAGATTCAAAGTCTTGACTGACTCCAGAGCCTATCAATTTAATAACCATAGTTTACTGCACTAAGTAAGCATCCAGAAGAATACCAGGCCCATGGTAAGGAGTTAATGAATGGTACCTTTTAGGACTATCATGGTCACTGTTCTCAGCAGCATTGCCCAATAAGTAAGAAGCAAAGCCGACTTTTGAGCCCAGTTCCAAATCTCTCTTTCCTGCCCCTTCCACCTTCACATCCATTCTTGTTATTCCTATTGGCGTTTTTGAGACTCCTTTAGTAGACTGGAGATGGTACGTAATCCCAATCATCTGCCAGCTCCCACTGGCCACTAGTGGCTGCCAGGAGTGTTGACAGGAGTCTGAGGACACATCAAAACCTAAAGAGAAGGAATGCCATGGTTGATTGGAATGTTTCCCATGGGCATGGGAGAAAGGCGTGGTGGCAACATGGCCACATATTTGTCATTTCTGCCTTCCGCACTCACTCTCTATAGTCTCACTACTCAGAAGTGTCCAACCACTGAGGCTGTCATACCTATATGGCTCTGGCTCTTCCTCTCTTCTTTAAAAGAAACCTACTTTTCAAATAATTTAAGCCATTGCCATAAAGAGTGGGTCACAATTCCCGGGAACACTGACATTAAAATAGGGAATTAAGTCCAGAGATGCTTTTCCCTAACTTACCTTTCCTAATAGTTAAATACTGTGTACTCCCATAAGCCTGGGGGAGCGAGGCAAGGAGACGTTGGGGAGAGAGGGACCTATCTGGAGGTGGCTAACCTTTCCTCGCATCCCCCATCCCACTGCATCCACCTGTGGATGGCGTCTACTTTAGTAATAGCTGGAAGTCCTCTAGCAAATCCCAAGCGAACAGATTTTAAATGTTTATTTGTGAAGCTACTCTTATATTTGGACTCGAAATAGAATCCATTTTCTTTCCATAAGCAAGATGATTTGGAAATAGATATTCTCCTGCAGACAGGCCCAGATATTCTTTATTACATGGCATAAATACAAAGCACTGATATTTGTTTGAAATATGTCCCAAAAGCCTCCAAAAGGGGAAAAAATTATGTGGAAATGGCATGAATTAGAACAGGCTGTAGTACTCTGAATGCACAGTCTGTCCTCAACCTTGCTGTTTTGCAAAAAGCATCTAAAATTTATGCTCCTAGATTTGTCAGTTTAAAATTGTGAGCTGTGTGTTAGGGCAGCACATTAAAATATTGAAGGCATCACTGTGGATAGGAGAGTGGGGTGGGATTGTAATACATCAAGATCAAAGGCATCGTGCAAACTTGATAAATTCTGCAGAGATTTTTATCCCGCTTCATTTGTGAATTTCAAGAAGCTTTGCATAATACCTTCTTTTTCTCCCCATAGATATTTAGAAAGGGCAACAAATTATATTGTCTTTCTGTCACTTTTGGAGGCAGGCTGTCGATGCACAAGCTGTAAATAATGTAATATCCTTCCTAAATAAGCTTCGACAAATCACTGTAAAATGAGGTTAGAAAAAGAGGCACTAGGTGGTCGATGACTCATGGCAAACTGCTAAGGAGGCGTGGGGTTTGAAGTCCCTCTGTTCTCTCTCTCCTAGAGCAGTATCATCACAACTGTCTCTATTCTGAAGCACTGCAGATTTAACAATTTCGGCGTCGCAATCTACAGTAATCTTAAAGGGAAAACAAAGCTTAAGTACTGAAAAGGGAAAACACTTCTGGGCCTCATTTAAGTACGTACTGATACCATTCACTTACAGAACATCTGGATGGTGAAAAAAGATTATCTCAAATAGAATGTTGAAACAGGGGAATCCAAATTACAGCACATTTTTATTATTTTTTCCAGGAGATGATATCCCAGGCAGCCTTTGCATTTTACTTTTATTTTCCACAAGCCAAAACCAAGAGGGTTTTAGAATCTGCTTGGGGAGCATGGCCAGTCCTTATATCCCTTAGCAATAAACTTGAAGTGAACTTGATTAAACTGTATGTGATTATATTATCACTTTTAAATATGTCAAGGGACACTTGTGATTTGGTTTACGATCATTTTGGAGCACAAATAAGCTGGTTCTATTGGATAGTGGAAAGAAGCTAATTGGGGGAAAAATTCTTTCCTTCAAAGACTTATATAAGCCTGTCTAATTGACATATGTGTTTCTCAGAAAGGCATGCCTGACACAAGATTATTTTTGGAAGCAGCTTTTATAATAGGTATAGAGCTTGCTGCATTGCTTTTGTATTTCAAAACATATTCATGGAGCTAAGACTCGTGTCCATGTTAGAACTGAAGGCTGAATGCCAGCTAACATCTTGGATGAAGGAAGAACATTGAAACAACTCATCAATTGGGTTTCAGTTTAGCTAGCAGTTATCTGAATCATTTATGTTTTCTCCTGCTCCTTGAAGTTAATTACATCTAGTTGAAGACTGGACGCATATCTAAGGAGTCTTTATTTATGCTAGTCATTCTGGAACACGCCAAGAATGTCATGGGGGCGTTACCCTCGGAGGGCTGACAGTCTAGTGAAGAAATGTGTGGCATTTTACTCAAGCTGCTATGTTATAAACCTGGCCCCCAGGTGTGAAGGGCAAGACCTCAATGTAGTTAATGCTTCCTGAATTCCTACCATGTGCAAGGCACCATAAAAACTTGTGACTTTCAAGTATGTGGTTATAAAATCCAGGGGCCACAAAGCCAGCATTCACAATCTGTTCTCAATAGAATATCAGCATCTTACTTCATAAATGGGTGTATCCTTAACTCAGCTGACATCGGCTACCAGCAAGAAGCTGCTGCTGATGGCAGTGAACATCATTCTGAGCCAGAAGTCTGTGTGTTCTGCTATGCCTGCTAGGGGAGAAAGCGATCCTACCGGGGCATAGGCTGCCCTTGCCCCCAGGTAAGAAAGATTGTTGAAGCATCTGGCTGGCAGGTATGAGAGCACTCCACCATTGTGGGAAATATCACACATGTATTTGACTCTGGCTTCCAAGTCTGTTTACTTTTTTCTCTCTCCATCTTCTAGAGACAAGAGTTTCCTTTTAACAGAATAAATGAGAGAAGATGGAGAAACAGCTTGTCCATTCCATCTTGGAAAACATGCTCAAATATGCAACTCTGCTGGATTTCTCCACCAAAGGTTACAAAGATGTGGATGGGGCTGAGGGAGCTAAGGAATTGAATGTGAAAAGTCCACAGATTTGTATGTGCACAAGTATCCTTTCAACACTTGGCACCAAGAGTACAACTTCTATGCTCTATAGTGTGAGTGGACCCAAGAAATATTTTGACTTCCAAAATGGCCATACTTTAAAGATGAGTAGGCATACTGCTTGTGAAAGCAAAATTAGTACAATTATTTTGGAACGCTTTTTGGCAGCATCTACTAAAGTCAGGAGAAATGTGTATACCCTGTGACCCAGGAACACTCCTCCTGGATATATATCCAACTGTACTGAATTCATATCTTTCTAAAAAGATGTGTGCAAGAATGTTCAGGGCAGAATACTCAATGGCTATCAAAAGTAAATGGATAAATAGTATATATTCTCATAATGGAATATTATATGCCAACAAAGATGAAAGAAACACGGCTACATGCAACAACATGGATGAATCTCAAAAATGAAATGTTGAGTAAAGGAAGCCAGACACAAATGAGTACACTCTAATTATAAACTTCTAAAAGCAAACAAAAACTGTTGTTAGACAGCAGAGTAATGGTTACCTTTGTGGACGTGGACGCTGGAAAGGGACACAAGGGGACTTTCTAGAGGACTGCAATGCTCTTCTTGAAATGGTTGCTGGTTACACAGGTATGTTCACTTCAGGAAAATTCACTGAATTGTACACTTATGATTTGTGCTCTTTTCTGTATGTATGCTATACTTCAAAAAAATTAACACAAAAATAGTAGTTAGTTTATAGGCCTCTATGAGATGTCTTATAAATCAAGAGCAGTCAATATAAGTAACTTAAGTGTCTTTAGTTATTAACCAATCAACTATTTATTGAGCACCAACATTTTTCTGGCACTGTTAAGCTTTAGAAATATTTTTAAAAAAGTACAACACATGGGCCCTTCTCCAGGTGAGTGCAAAATCTAACTGGGGAGACAAGCCAAATGAACCTATTAGAAAGTTTCATAAGTTAATATAAAGTTGAAACACCAACAAGTATGTTTGGAAAAATGTTAAGTCAGAGTTCAGATAGGCAGAAATAGACCCTTGATCTTTCCAGGGTTAACATCTGCTCCCACTTCCATTTCAGCTTCAGTGACACTTTTTTGAGAAGCCTTCCCTGACTCATCTCTGTTCTATATTCCCATAATATCCCAAAATGATGCTGGGTGGCCAGCATCATGATGAGTTAATTAATCGTATACTAAATAGTTTATCATACGCCTCTCCACGTGATAGGAATGGTTATGTTAACACCTGCCTCCCCGGGCCTAGCCCAGACTCAGAGAATTTTCTTGCGTAAGTAAGTGGGGAGAAAAAAGTTTAACATGAGCTGACACTGTGAATAAAGACTTTCCAAGGAGGCCTCATCTAAGCTGGATTTTGAATGATGTATAGGAAATGAATCAGTATGCAGTGTAGGGAAGATGAATATTAACTGACAACAGAGAATGTCTCCAACTGTTCCCATGTGAGTCATATTTAATTATCACAACAACCCTATGATACTGGCCATACGATTCATATTTATCCTTCTTTAATATTCAGAGATGCTAATAGACTTGCTCCAACTCACATAGTTAATGAAGGACCAAAATTTGAAACTTTAAATGGCTCAGTGCCTTTAAAAGGCTCATCTTAGAAAAAAAGAAGGCAGTTTAGCACACATAGATGTGTTCAGCTGGGTCAACAGAACTCCCTTATATTATGTGCATTATTTGGGCCCCTGAGAGATCTTTTGGGTGGAGACTATTTTGTTCCATTAAGGAAACAGTAGGACATTTTTGTTTTGTTTTTAAAGAAGGCAAAATGATTTCTCTACAGGCTTAATCCATTTGACCATATAAATCCCAGGCATTTGCTAAGTCTTGAAGTAGTTTTGTCCATATCTGAAAAGGAGAGATTTGGGTATAAGATCAATATAAGCAATCAAAATGCATTTCTCAAATAAAATGTAGGAGGACCTGCAGTGAGGAAAAGGTTGGAGTGTAAGGCCAGAGTAATGACTGACCTTGATTTGGCAGGTAACCAAGTTCTGGATCTTACTACTAAGCAACCTCTCAGCTCCCCTTCCCCACCCCCACCTGTATGCATGTCTCTTTCCAAGTGCCTGTGCACTTATGCACACATATGGTACAGCTAATGCCCATCAGCTCTCTAGCATCCAGAAGATCAATATATCCACATTGAAGTCTTTTGTTTCATCTAAAAACCATAGAATGGTGAAGCTAGGGGAAATAGTATACAAAACAATGAAAGCCTTATAATTTATTTCATTTTGTCTCCTTCTCTACAGGTGACAAGTTTCAGGCTGTCATGATGTTTTATCAGTTAGCTTTGCTACCTAAAAAAACACTCCAAAACTCAGTAGCTTAAAATACCAGGTTGCGTTTTTTTTCTTTTACCCTCTTGAGGCTACAAGTCAGCTGGAGATTCTTCTGGTCTCATTTAGAACTGAATTCTGAGTGTATTCATGCATGTTTGGTCAGGAGGGGTGAGCTGGTCTAGGAAGGCCTTACCCACATGACTAGCTGTTAGCTGGGGTGATCCTCCAGCAGGCTAGCCTGGGCTCGATCACATAGCGGTAGGGGCCCCAGAGGGTGAGGGGGAGTGTTCTTCTTGAGGCCATCACTTCTGTTGCATCCTGTTGGCAAGAACAAGTCACAAGGCCAGACTACAGTCAAGAGGAAGGGGAGTAGATATCACCTCTTGATGGAAGGAGCACAAAGGCCACATTACCCATGATGTGAATACAGGGAGAGGCAGGGACTTAGGGACAATTTTTCAATCAATCACAAAAGTGAAATGGAGGGACTGGTCAAATGTCTCTTGGGTCACTACAGGCAAAGACAAGACCAGCTCAGTGTCCCAAGCTGCAGCCATGCATCCTCTACCATTCTCTGTGTTTTGTTTGGATTATGACTGTGGTCCTCTTCTGGGAATACTAGCACGATAGCACAGTGTTGGTTGAGTTTAATAAGAAGAATGCAAACGATGTTTGTCTCTCCTTTATATCATCAGATTTGACTGTTGAAGTTAAAAAAAACAACTATTTTTTAGCAGAATGTAAAATCACAAGGATGATTACTAATCACATCTTTAGACTGAAAATAACGGGAAAAAATGGTTTGTTGCCAGAAATCCAAGCAGTCTGATCAACTTACAATACAAGTCTTCCAGAAACCTAGCTGTAGAGTGGCTGAAGTAGCTTCTCATCTAAGTAGAGAAGGATCTGACAGGTGACCCTGACTTGGGAGAATATGAACGGTGTCAATTTATCTTCTGGCTCAGGCTCCCCTGGAATAGGTTCTATGAGAAGAAGAAATGATTTGAACAAAAATTTGTACTTCTTCAAAACTGGCCAGAAGCAGGACTTAATTGCTTTAGAATTCTAAGGGAGGAGGTACAGGTCTCTGATGCCCAACAGTATATGGCAGCTGCCGGCAGATGGATTCATGCCTGGTGTAATGAAAACACATCATCAGATGCCTGGGAAGAGATTTTGAGGAACCTGGATGTTCTGCCTGAACAGCTTGGGGCCAAAGCTGATAAAACCAGATTCTTTCTCTCACTGCGATTCTCGTTTGGTGAGGACCATGGAAACCCAGTTTCTGTGCCCATGCTCCTAAACCCAACTACAGCAGATGTTGTCAGTGTCGCCCATAATCCTCTCAGTCCAGCCTCAATGTCATTACAGCCTTGGGGACAGTTCCTGAATATTGGAGTGCCTTGCTACATCAAACTCCTGGGTCTTTCTGTCTGAGGGCTTTCTATAGCTAAAGGAATGTGCTTGGCCCCAAAAGGAAGGCCACAATTGCTGGGGAGTTGACATTCCTGGGAATAACCCTCATCCAAAGAGAACTAGGAATTGGTGGATAAATGCTTGAACCTACTCACCTCTTAGTAGGAGAGTTCTGAAGTGGATCCCCCTCTCTCAGAGGGTCTCCAGCAGGATTGAGTGCCAATTTCCTAAGTTGGTAACCTGCTCGTTAATCACCCTTTATTGGCTTCCTCCGTTTCTCTCTCTACCTCACACTTCTGTGTTCCCTGGGATAACCTCCATATTAAACCTCTTACACCCAAATTCTAGTCTCGGGTCTGCAAAGGAGGACAGCAACCTCTTGAAGATTGCCATTGATCACCTAGCTGCCAGACTCAGAAGCTGCACATTGGTCCTCATTCTCTTCGATCGTCTGAGGCATTGGGAATGGTTAACCTCTTCTTTTCTCTTGAAGATCTACCTTCTCTGAGCCACTGGGATACGCCCCAGTTCACCAAGCAAGTCTCTGAATGACTTCTCTTTAGAATCTTCTGTTTGTCACTTGCTCCTTTAATGCAAGCATCTCCCCAAGACTGTATTCTTGTTTGCTTTTCTTTCTCCCTTTATGGTACTATTCTTTGATTAAATTTTACTATGTAGATGAATCCCCAAGTTGTCACTGGCTTTAGGTCTGAGAGATCTGACGTTTCATTCAAACTATCATCCCACATTCCTAGCTCAGTGCTATTCAATAATACATGTAATGATGGAAAAGTTCCAGATCTGTGTCGTCTACAATAGTAGACACTAGCCACATATAGCTACTGAGCACTTGGAACATAAATAATGAGACTGAGACATTGGAATTTTTCTTTTATTTACTTTAGTTGATATTTACTTAAACTGAAATAGTCGCATGCAGCCAGCATCCACCATATCACACGGCACAGTTCTGGTTGTTGGCTGGGCATGGCTGCTTATAGTTTTACCTCCATAGTCCTCAGATTTCTCAATGGTAAATGAGAGAATAAGTTAAACTCTTTTTGCAATCTTCAAATGGAATCTCATATGGAGAGCCCAAATGTAAAACAGATAAATATATAATAATGACTTAGGAAAACTTTAAATAGCAAAAATAGAATGGTAAAGAGGACTTGCCCTAAAAGATATAAAAATACCCTCTAAGGCCATCATTATCAAGTTGGTACTGCATTTGAGCAGCAAGAAAGAAATAGATTGAAGGATCAGAAGAGCCCAGAATCAGGCTCAAGAATATAAGGGAATTTGATATACGATAAAGGTAGTGTTTCAAAGCAATGAGGAAAATGTAAAGACTATTGGGGCTACTGGAGCTATCTCTTTAGAGAAAGAAAAAATAGCCAGATTTCAGATTATACATAGTAAATTCTAGATTGAGTTAACAGATAAATCAAATAAATAAAAATAAAACATATAAAAGAGTTAAAAGATAAACATAGAATAATGTTTTTATAGCTGTGAATTGGGAGACAAAAAAAAAAAAAAAACGAAACTCCTAAAAATCAGTAAGACAAGGGTAACATTCCAATCTAAAAATGGGCAAGTCAATCAGCTGAGTCCTAGCTTCCAGCCACTGTCTTTAGGTAACGAGCATCCCAGACCACATGCCTCCTGTCCTGGACCTGACATTACACTTCGACTTTCATGAGAGCAACTTTGCTTTGTCTATCGTTCCTTTGTAAAATAAAATAATGCTTTTGCATTTTTTGAAAGTACATGATCAATATGCAAGTATATTTTCCTAATAAAATACATTTAAAATGTACAAACATAGAGAATAAAACATGAAAATCCCCGTAAGCCCCTTCTCAGACGTGTTCTCTGTCCAGATATTTTTAGGTGTTCATTTGTTAGGGCCATTTTGGGAATATGAATAGCTTTATTTAGGTTTTGCTAGAGACTACCAAAATTCTTCATGATAATCAGTACCAACTTCTCCTCCTATGAACAGTGTATTAGAGGGCTCTTTGCCTCTCACTGTCCTCAGCACTGGATATTATCATTCTCGTTAATTTTTTGCCAGTATGATGGGTAAAAATATTTTCTTATTATTTGATCTTGTATTCCCCTGATTAATAGTGAGTTCTTTTCATATTGCACCCCTTGGTTCATCTTTTGTAAATTGCCTGTACCAAGCTCACTGCCTTTCCCTCTGTAACTTAGCTGTTTTTAATTCTCTTTTTCTGTGAAGCAAATCATCAGCGAATCCCTTCTTGTCACAGGGCTGAGGCCTCAGGCTCATGTTTCAATCCTCCTTCACCCTCAACCCCATGAGGGGTCGGTCCCCTATCACCTGCTTTCCTCACCTCCTTTCTAGCTCCTCTGTTTCCTTCCTGGTTCAGGCCCCCAATTACTTGCCAACAAATGACTCTCCCTGACCCTATTCCTCTCCTATTACCCAAGTCCTCTTATATGGAATTTCTCATCCTGCTGATCTTCTGCTCAGAAAAACCTCAGCCATGGCTGCTCCTTGTATCCAGAGATATAAGATTTCCCAGATTGTCACTGAATGTCTCTGTGGTGTGAGCCCCTCCCCTCCCACTCTCTCATTAACATTCTACCCTGTGAGGACCTTCTCGCTCCTTGAACATGCCTCTCACTTTCTTAGACCTCTGCTTTTGTCATTTCTTCAGTGGTAAATGCCCTCTACTTCTATTTCTACCGCTTAAAATCCTTCTTGTGTTTTTCAAGGAACATTTCAAAATTCCTCGTCACATAGGAAGCCGTTTTTTTCGCCATTAACACTTTTTATTAAAACTTTGTAACATACAGAAAAGTTGGAAGAATTGTATAGTGAACCTCCATATATTCCACCTCGTTCCTACCATTAATTAACACTTTACTGTATTTACTTTATCACATACCTAACCATCAACCCACCCTTCTCTATCCGTCCATCAATCCACCCTATTTTAATGCATTTCAAAGTGAATTGCAGACTTTAGTACATTTCTCTTAAATACTGCAGTGACTTATCATTAAGCAGAGTTCAATATTTATTTACAGTTTCCTTTTGAGGTAAATCTGCAGGCAAATGAAATGCACACATCAAAAGTATATTGTATGATGAGTTTGACAAATGCATACACCTGTGTAATGCAAACCACTACCAAGATAGAAAACAGACAGTGTCCTCAGGCTCTTAACCTGTCACATCTCCATCCCACAGGGCTTCACTGCTCTACTTTTTTTTTTTTTTTAACCAGAGATTAGTTTTGCCTGTTCTAGAATATCATATTAATGGAATTATATAATGTATACACTTTTGAGTCAGTCTTCGTTTGCTCAGAAAAACACTTTGTCAAATGGCCTTGTATAAGAGTAATAATGTGTTCACGTTTTATTCCTCCTGCTGAATGGCTAACTCTATAAGGCTGGGGCTCTGCCGTGCACATTTCGGAATGCTCTGCAGTGTTGAGCACTTAGCCTTACATATAGTAAAGATTCAGTATGCCTTTGCTAAAGTGGGAGGTAGAGTTCCCAAGAGACGGGAATATTAGAAGAAAATACACTTCATGTGTTGTGCCATGTTAGATTGAAGTTAAAGGAAGAGTAAACTTTTCCATGTTTCTTACATTTGGTGAGAAGTATGCAACAATTATCTGCTTTACATAGTTGCCTTTTCTCCTTTCGAAAAGGAACTGGCTGGGCTCTTAATGCATCCTCAGAGCAGCTACATTTTGTGGTAAAGAGCAGCAATTTGTGCAAACTGGTAAAACTCTATTTCCTTTAGAATCCCAGTAACAACATGAATAGAGAATGTTCATGGTTAGGATCAGTGTCTCGAATAGAAATCTTGAATTAAGACTATGACTGCAGGTGGGAAAACAGAGGCTTTAATAAATGCTTAACCATTAAAAATCAGACCTACATTTCTTAAAATTCTTATGGGAATTATGGGAAATTTCCATCATCATCATAATAGTAATAATAATGATAATTCTGTGCTAGACGTATTTGGCAGGATTCACTTTGTGCATAGCAAAGTGCTAAGAGGCTTGAAATATATAAAAACGCAGTAAATGGTTCTCACCTTCATCTTCTGGGAGCTTAGGGTCTCATGGGGCAAAAAGGCCATTAAAGAACACACAAGGCCACTGCAGGGTCAGCCAATGACCTATAAGAACTGATTTACCATCCAAAAGGTGCCACTTCAGGGTATATTCATTCTCTCTGGAGTAATGGATGATTAACTCACAGAACAGAGGAAAAATTTACTTTTTTTCTAAAAAGAGTCATATTTATTGATCATAAATTATGACTTCAGTAGCTGCCTCTATTTCCCTTGTAGAATCTAGTGGCTGGAATTAAACATTAGCCTCATCATATGATAATCATAAGGCACATTTGGGGTCAGCAAACTAAGCATGATCAATTTTCATCTCTGGTGCTTAAAAGAGCTCTGTATTTCTGTTCAAATAATTAAATTGGCTATTCTTTTTTAATTGACCCATCTGATCTCATTTTCACTTTGCTCCATGCCCTCTTTTGAGTTATTATTTATCATCATTGAAGTTTTCTTTTTGCAGTAGTTTGCACTTAAAGAGAGGGTAACTTTGGCCAAAGAGGCCTAAACTGCAGCTCCTGTTGGAATGCATCATGGAGGATGCGCCAGATTATATGTTCTTTGGAAGTACAGAAAGTCATTCAGTGTTCCAAGAAAATTATTCATAGGAGTCTTCACAGAGGGATCTTGCATGGAATCAGGCTGTTTTCTCTCTGTGCTCCTAATGTTGTTTTTTGAAATCTTCATGTTTGTGCATTCATATTCATTAGGAGTCAAAGTGATGTTCCACTCTGGTTAATTTTCTGTGCAGAAAGCAAGAGAGATTTCTATGACATTGCCTGTGGTGGGGGCAGTGAGGAATTCCTAACTCAACTCGGTACTTTTCCCCACTGGGTAAATGATTTCTCAGAATAGTTAATAGGGCATTGAAATCCCCACACACAGAAATGCTAATGCTTCTGCCAAATACCTACGATTATCAGCTCAATCTCCAGCGGTTGGAATCTGACATAAATCCTCCGAATGTATTAAAGTCAGCCGTGGTAGCTGGTGGAGAGGCTTGTTATGTTGACCTTGGGCAAAGCCTTACCCAACAGCAATTCAATAGAAAGGTGGGTTCCAAGACTCTGTATTTTTACAAAAAAGAGAATGAACAGGCTATTTAAGTTAAGCATTTATTGTCAAACTCCATAAAAGCGGGATTCAGGCTTGCGCATATGAGCCACGTTCCAATGAGACCCTGAGAGAGAGGGGCATTATGCCACGATCAGAGCGAGAGGGACATCTAACTGCCCATTACTGCTCACTTCACCACGGGGACTTATAGTGCCTCATGACTTTGTGTTTCCTCCAGCAGTTTTACTGCCACAGACTGTGACGCTTTGGTACAATATGGGCAGAAGACCAGTCTCTAAAGTTTCTCACAGAATCTGGAGGTGGGACTACATTGAGTAAAACCAATAGAGGTTTCCCAATGAAGAATGGAACTCTTCTGCCTAAAACATGAAGGAAAAAGGGTATGTTTTATAAACTAACTAAAGACTTATTTCTCTTTTAAATACCAGTTCAAAATTGTCAAGGCCAAACATCAGAATAATGTTGAAATAATAATGTTTTGGAAACTCTAGGTTAAATATAATTAAAATTAATTTCACTTGTCTCTCTTTGCTGTTTTAACGTGGCTGTTAGAAAAGTTAAAATGACATATGTGGTCCACATTACATTTCTAATGAACAGTCCTTCCCACGACTTCTTAGCCTATTCGGATTGAAAGAGCAAATCCTCACCGTGGTTTACAAGGTAGACATGATCTGGACCTTGATGGTCTCTTCAATTACCTCTCCTAACATCCTTCATTTGGGCACTCTGTTCTAGCTACACTAACCTTCTTGATATTTCGGAATAAAGCTTACCCCTCCCTCAGGGCTTTTGGACATGCTGGTCTTTCCAGCCAGAATGTACTTACTGCACGTAAGTGAAGGATTGCCACGCCTCTGAGAAGACTTTCATTCACTCTACCTAAAATAAACTCCCATCTCCCTGATGCTCAATATCTCCTTATACTGCTTGTTTTGCTTCACAATATTTATAACCATCGGATATTTTTTTAAGGGAGAATTATTTATTTAGTTAGTTTTTATTAAGATTAATTGACATATAACACTATATCAGTTTTAGAGGTACTATCAGGTATTTTAATATACATTTATTTTATATTATTTGTTGTTTCATTTATGGTTTAATGTATTATTTATCTGTTTATTTGCCGCATCTTCTTCTAGAAGGTAAGTAACTTTAGAGAAGTGACAGTGGTGTGCTGTATCCAGCTCGTACTGGGTCATGAGAACCAACTCTTAAATTTTCAGAAATTTTGAAAGCTGGTTTTAATACATAGCCATTACTAAAATTAAGTTATACAAACATAATTAAATGAAATATATTGAAAACAAAGATAATAAATACTCATCTTCATCCTTTTCTAATTGCATTTTTACATTTTACTCTTCTCTATGCTCTAGAAGTTATTTCCATGTGTTGTATCTATAGGATGGAAATACTACATAATATTGTACTACTATCCATCCTTACCAATTTATGTTGGTAGATTGAAATTGGCAATCCTGGGTGTGTTTATACCTTGGAAATTAGCAAATGGAACGAATCAGGGCTTTCTTTTTGCGAGTTGGAGGAAGTCCTTACATACTACCAGCACTCCATTAAGCAAGACCTTGGATTTTCACTGCTGATCTCCTAGGTCTGAGAAACAAGATCTAACATGAATGTGTTGATGAAGAAATATTAACTTAATGGATGGGATTTCATGAAAAGGGCTGGGCCCTGTGGACTGAAGTAATTTCAAAGGATTTGAAGATGGAGCAATATATCCTAAAAGATTTGGAAGATTTAGAAGCCAGAGAAGAGTGCGAAGTGTGTGTGTGTGTATGCACACATGCGTACATGCACACGTGAACATTTTTGGCCAAAGTTACCACATGAGCAAAGGAATGAAAAATGAGACATTTAAAATGGATTTAGGGACTTTGAATGGGACCATCTGTAGTTCAGATAGTTAGAGAGGGATGAGATTGTTTTCTGCAGGCTTTTGTTGGGATTTTAGCAAAGCTATGGGTTTCTGAGCAGATTAATGCATATGAATCCTGCCCTACTAATGCCATGTTCCCTGAATCAGCCCAGAGTGGCCTGGCTGCCTCTTCTCCCCACCATCCTCTGAAAGCACCTGAGTGTCTATGTGCCTCCTGCAGGACATTATGGCCTACATTAATGCCCTCCAAGGTGAGCACTCAGGCCACGGGCTTTGCAATTTAATTCCTTGTAGGTTGCTTCTTTTTGGCTCACTGTATGTACTCTGCCCAGCTGCCAATTCATACACAGGTTTTAGATGCTGTGAAATACTCTTCTCCCAGACTTAAAGGAATACTCCATTGGGCCATGGAAAAGGGCTTGCTTTAGGCACAGCTTGATCTGTGCCTCAAACGATACCACCAGTACCAGTTTCTACTCTCCACATGTCTCTTAACTTTTCTTAAATAACAAAGTTCCATGTTTGCTTTATTTTCAGATAATTGCTTCCCTAACGGACTCAGGTTTACTATGGCACTTCCGGATCTTGCATTTTCTGGGCTTCAAATTTCATGGAAAAGAGTGAGAATTTATCTCCTAGAAATCTTAAGGGAAAAAAATTTATCATAATATCTAATACTTGAATTGGCTTTTAATTTGTTCCTTGATATGTAAGTAGTTTACTATATGCATATAAACTCCCTTATATATAACTCCTTTAATCTTTACACCTTCCACGTGAGTGGTGTAATTACATCATTCCTATTTTAAAAATATAGAAACCGAGGTAGAGACAGGTTAAATGATGTTCCAAGGCCACACATATAGTAACTGGCTGAGTAGGGATTTGAACCCCGGCAGCCTCTTCCCAAGATGTGGCCACTTCACTACAACAGTGACCTCCCAGAAGGCCCTTTAAATGTATCTCATTGGCTCTGATTGGGTCATGTGGACCAATCCCTGAACCAATCCCCAGTCTTGGGTCATGCAGTCCTGAGCCGTGTGTGGCACCCTGAAGTTGAAGGTTCATGTCTGTCCACCTTGCATGGAGTAAAAATTGTGGATAGGTGGCTATTACTTGAGCAGAGAGAAAGCTACAGTGTTGACTACAGAGGAATCTCAAGCTACCTGGGGCTCTATTCTGCCCTGGTTATTTTCACTAGGGCAGAAGGGTCCCCCTCCACACAAAGACATAGCCAGTTTCCTGAAGCTCTGGGCAGTGTGGGTGGACCAGCCCCTCTGCAGAATGATGGACCTGAAGAGGACCTCTGTGACCCTGGGAGTGGGGACACTCCATGGACGTGCTGAATGGCAGCTCTATCCTAGTGTAGGAGCTGATTCTGTCTGTCTGCCAGCTTTCCCTACAGGGCTTTTGTGTTCCCAGCCACAGTGCAGGCATCTGAGAACTCACTGAAAGAAGCCATTTGTGTCAGGCTTTTAAGGGATGCATGGCAATATACTAGAAGTGGAAATAGCCACTCTGAGAAATGAGAATGTCACGTTTTCACCAAATAACGCTCTTATGGTGGGGTGGGGGAACAGGAACTACCCATCTAGCTGTCCAGACCTTTCCACCTTGTCAGCTTAATGAATTTGAGCACCAAAGCCCGCTGGCAATTGTCTGTGCTTGGAGCGAGATGGTGATGTAATCCCATTTAAAATAGTTAATAAGGAATTAATGAGAGGTTATCTCCTTGTCTTCAATCATTTCCTGGTGAGAAGATTCTCTAGCAGAGCTCATTAGAGCTGTTCCTTTGCAGCTACAGAAATGACCCTGTTTGGAAATCATTCAGAGTTTTCAAGAAACAAACTCATTTCAAGTCATTATTTTGGAATGCTATAAGACTATAGTATAAAAAAAAATGTTTTATTCTTTTTTTCTAAGCCAAAGATCTATTCCAATCAGGAGGGTTTGACACTTATTCTGTTATCTAAATTTGACTCAGACTTAAATTTCAGTTTATTTTAGGATGGCATTTTTGTAGGCACATGAAGGAAGGCAGAAGCTACCAAAGATAGTAGATGAAGACAATTTATCCTAATGGGGTTGTGGAGAAGAATTCAGTTCAATCCAGTTGAATAAATATTCACTGTGTACCTTCTGTGCTGTGATAAGTGGAGTGTTTAAGATACAAAAACAAAAAAGCATCGTTAGTGGAGTCTAGCTTGTTAAGAGTAAAAACTGGGCACACACTGGAAGCTACAAATCTCAGTCTTAACACATACCATCTTTGTGGTCTCAGGCAACTAAAATTTCAAAGTTTTTTTTAATATAATAAATGGGGACAAATATAATACTTGCCTTACGGGATTAGTATAAGGAGTAAAAGAAGAAATCTATAAAAAGTATTTAGACATGTGTCTGGTGCATAGTAAGGGCCCGATGGGTGTCTGATTAAGGATCTCGAATTAGCATAAAACTATGTAGAGAGCTTTCTGCTTGGAAGTTTGACAAAGTACATGGAACACTGGTCAGGTTCTGTGAGTAAATTACATTTGATCTCAGGTAATCATAGTGGCTGTCAGGGAGGCTACTTCCATCAGAGCACCTGGGAAAAACCAGAAATTACACCCACGTATATATGGGAATTTATCATGTGACCAAGGTTGCATTTTAATTCAGGGTAGTTTATTGACTATTTCATGCTGTAATAATTGTTACCTATATGGAAGAAAACACAAGATCCCTTCCCGACTCCACACACAGATGTAAATTCTCGATGAATTAAAGAGCTAAATAAAAAGAAAATCTTAGAACAAATTCTAAGGGAATATTTTCATAACTTTATGATGATGGAGCATTCTTAAGCAAAGCAAGGATCTCAGGAGTCATCACAAAATAGAGATCATTGACTATATAAATATTTAAAAAATAGTATGGCAATATACTATTAGTAAAGAGATAATGTAAACTACATAGATTGTTAACATAATTACGACAGAAATGACAAGAAAAAAGTACTGGTCCTACTGTTCAAAGAAGTCATTCAACTGATAAAATTAAAAGCAAAGAAAAATAATTCTAATAACTATAAATAGACAATTCAGAGGAGAACTGGAAAAATTAATTTGAGAAAAAGGTGCTCAACCATTTGCAGGAAAATGCAATTAACAAATGAATTATCATTCTTTTCAGTGATCAGATATGCAATCCAATGTGATGAGACTTTTTTTAGGGGAGTGGGGAGAAAGGTGAGGGGACACTAGTGTTTCTGGTGAATAAATTGCTACCATGTTTGAGAAAGTTATCCAGAAATATTGCCTAAAATTAAAAAATGTTGATGCCCTTTGTGCAAGTAATCCCATTTTAGGGAATCTTGCCGACAGAAATAAAAGCGCAGGAAGATAATGATATATGTAGCAGAGCGTTTATTGCAGCTTCACAGAGGAAGAAAATGGAAAGTAAGCTGAAAAATGCATCAACAATGTAAGAGTTGAACAAATTATGGTGCGTACATTCTATTGAACATTATGCAACTCTTAAAGAAAATGAGATAGGAATGTTTATCTTTACATCTCCTAAGTTTTTCCAACTCTTGCTTTTTTGCTGGCTTTTCTCAGCCTCAAATGGAAGTCTTTACGGTAGCTTTGTTTACATTTTTCTCCACTTCAATAGTAAGAGAACTGCACCCTGGATGGAAAATCACCTGTTAGATTCATATTCTGTGTGGCATGAACTTGCTGTCTGAGACAAAGCTGAGGAATCAAGAGGGATGGGATATTGAAAGCACGTCAGGGCCAGCATGGAGAAGAACACAGGTAGCAGGTAAATCGTTCGTTTAGCCTGTTGCTTCACAATGAATTTTAAGGTGTGGTTCCTCCTGCCGGGGAGATGCCTCTTTCCAACACCTTGAAAGATTTACCCATACAACCTAGAGTTGTTCTCATGACACCAAATTTAATGTGGCTCTCTGTCCCCTGGGAGCTGCCAGCTGAGGTCATGACTACCTTCCGTATCATCGAAGCCAATTAATTATTTCTCTAATAGCTTCATCTTGGTGCCCTTTCATGACTTCCAATATCTGAACTAATTCATTCATGCTGCCATTTCTACGAGTATTTATTAAAACCTGATAGGTGTCATGCACCATTCTGGACACTGGGTATAGAGGAGTGAGTCAAACAGACCAAGCCTATGCTCTTATGAAGTTTATATACTAATCAAGAGCGGGAGTGGGAAACAGACAATAGAAAAAGAAATGAATGAGTATATAGAAGGTGATGATAATTACAAAAATAAAAACAAAGCGAGTAAGGAGATAGAGTACATCCGCATGTGCATGCATGTGTGGAGCCTGCACATAGGTGTGCAAGCATGTACCCACACTATTTTAGATAAGAGGGTAACATAGGGTGGTTAGGGAAGGCCTCTCTGCAAAGGTGACATTTCAGCAGGACCCTAGCTAAGGGAAGACACGACCTATTGGGGCTTCCTAGGAAAGAAGGTTCCAGGTGGAGGGAACAGTGAGTGAAAGTGCTCAAAAGCAGAAGCATACGTGGTGTGTATGTTCCCAGGGTGAGCAAGGCAGCCGTGTACCTGGAGCAGAGAGAGTCGGGGGTGGTGGAGAGGGGAAGGAGAACTCCCATGGACGCAGCCCAGGATTAGATCACTGGGGTCCCTCTGGCTGTGATGAGGATTTCGGATTTTACTCTGCTTGAAGACTTGCCGGGTGTTTGAGCAGGAGGCTGAAGAGATCTCACTTAATGTTGAAACAAGTATTGCTCTGGTTGCTGTAAAGAGAACTGACAGGAGGATGCAGGCATGGGGTGGGAAGGCTCTTTCAAAGGTTCAGGGGAAGATTGTGGTGGCTCAGACCAGATAGAAGCTGCTGAGGCAGTGAGCAGTGGTTTGACTTGGGACCTTCTGAAGACAGAGCTGACCAAATTAGCTGATGGCTCAGATGTGGCAAGGCAAGAGATTGGAGTAAAGGGTGACTCCCCTAGTTTTGGCTGAACTCCTGGAAGAGCTTCTTTCATAGATATTTCTAGTCTCAGAATCTACATCCCCTTAATGAGAAAGGGTTGGAAGATTTGCATGCCAGACTTCTGGGTGAGCTCTGGAGAAGTCCTGTTATGTACCGTCTGCATCCGGGTACTGGGCCACAGGCCCCGGCCTCTCTCCTCTAGCTCTGCTCTAAGTAAATCAGAACACTCTTATTTGTATCTCACTTTAGAACTGAACAAAAGTTGACTTCATTCAAATAATTCATTTAATACTAGGGACTCCGTGTAGTCTTCTTCTTATCCTGAATCTTCTCATTATTCTGATTGTGTAGATGAAACAGCTTAGGGTCAAGGGCTAACATGGTTTCTCCAGTGTAGCAGGGCTCTGATTTGAAACCAAACCCTCTAGTCTCCATACCTCACCGTGCAGTGTTCTACGTGAACTCCAAGTCACGCCCCATGTCCTGCCTCATCCACCCTTCCCAGTGACCTTGCCAGGATGTGGAGCAAATATAAATAGCTGTACAGCATGAACAAGGAAAGCGAAGCTCGGAAGTATTTACTGAGAAGCCCAGAGACCACAGTGCTCTGCTCTGTGAGACCTGGGTCTTCTGACATTCAGCGCAGTGCTGCATGTCACTGTCCGGGAACCAGGGAGACTGCTGACAACAATAGAAAATTAACAGACATCTCTTTGTTTTTCGTTTTTTTTAATCTAGCTTGTTCAAACACTGAGTTTCTTTAAAAGTAGGGCTTTTGGGGAAGCAAAATTCAATGACACTCTGTTTGTTCTTATCGGCTTACTTAACACCTCTCAGGGGAGATTTTGACAGAGTCCAACTCAGAGCTCAAAACTTCCCATTGACACGAAGGGTCAGCACAGGAAGCAGAACCACAGTCCAAGGAAAGGAAAGTTCTTAAGTTTTCTCTGTGCTAAAAATCTGAAGCTGTTGCTCTAACCCATCTGAAGCAGGCTGATCAGAGAAGGCACATTGTCGAGACAGCAAGATCCCATCCTTTTCAAAGAATCACTACCCCGTGTCAGCTTAAAACTTGGAAGGCACAGAGGCCCGGAGAAGGCTCCAGTGCCTTTCATTCCAGCCGGCTCCTCGCGCTGCCTCCAGCCTGCTTCAGGAGATGAAGCTGGCTGGCTTTGCTCTGAGATGCTCTGCAGTCCTGTCTGCTTAATTTCCGGTGGACCCTCAGTGCCCAGGGAGAGAGTATGTTTTGCTTCTGATGTTAGTAATGAACTGCCGCTGGGAACAAATTAATGAGTGTGTCAGAAACTGCAGTGGAACTGTATTACGATTCATGAACACCACGGTGAAAATGCCAGTTAAGCCCTGGTATAAATACACACAAACTCTGAAGAAGCAAACTCCTTTTTCTTCTAATGAGAGACAAATTTAAAATAGCATCATTCTACCCTGAGCAGTATTGCCAGGGGAGAATTCCTTAGTGGATAGATAGTTTTTCTAATTTCATATTTAATGCAAAAAGAAACATAGGGGAGTTGAATTTTACTTTTTGTATTTGTGTGCATACATACTATACTTTGAAATGCATGTAGTATATATACCACGTACAGGTATAAAATATAAAAAATATAAATGGTGTCACCTTTCTAGGTGCTGTATCATATTTGCTTGTTAAATGAGATCTTTCTTTTTTCTTTTTCTTGACTATCATGTTTACATGGTCTTTCATTAATATTCTTCTTTAGTATTCTGAATTTGGAATTTAGATTCAGAAATTAAAATAATAACCACATTGCTTCACAGAGACCTGTGATGATAAAGCTCACGGCAGGGGGAGAAAAACTTCCATTTACTTCAAAGGTCCAGCAGGGTTGTGTTGGGAGCATCTAGAAGCAGCTGAGTTTGTGCTCCCTCTGCTATGCATAAGGATGCTCATCACCTCCTCTGCTGGGGGTGTTGCCGCAATAGAAGACCTAACACAGAGGATCCACAGAGCCCCAACCTTCCATAAAATTACCTGGGACTGCTGCAGAGAGGCCTGGGAGATAACGGGGACGGAATCTCAGTGGTAATGTTCCAGGCTTTCTCCTCCCAATTCGATTCAGATAGTTGGACATTATCTGCTTTACATATTAGGGCTCCAGGTAAATTTCATTTCATTAAAGAGTGCTATAAATTAAAGCTACAACACTACAGGTTAGTAGTAATTAGAGCACGGGTTTTAGAACCAATAAGACTTGACTTCAAATGTTAATTCCAGTATTTGTTAGCTATTAGATTTGGGGCACATGTAACCTCTTGGAGCCTTGGTTTCTATCTAAAATGGAGTGACAGTAATACTGACTTTCTTGGTTGCCGTGAGGATTAGAGATGGTGAATTAAAATACCTTGCACTTAAATTTCACAAAATCTTGTGAATATTATAATAGATTCTAGCTAGTGACTAGTCATCAGTTTAAGTAGTTTGTTTTCCTCCTCTGACAAGTGCAGAACATGGAGCTGCCTTCTTCCAATTGCTCTAATGTCAAGGCAATAGAAGGTAATTTCGCCTTGAGTTGGAGACTGTTTAGCTAACCACAGTCTCAGATGTTGAACAGAGTTTTTGAAAGGAAAACAAAACTTGTTCAAAAGTATTGCTTATTCCTCATAAGTGACCAATTTGAATTTAGAACAATTGTGGGAAATGATTTACTAAGACTTGAAGCAATAATGTAACAGTTCTTTTCCCCACCTCATTTTCAGTGATACTGTGATATTCTTCAATTGTTCTTTAGTAGCTTCTTAACATCTTGACATGTGAATTTCCATCCAAAACAGTATGCAAAAGAGAAAGCACAATGACTAACTGAAGAGTAGAAGTCAAACCGACTTTTCAGGAATAAAGGCTCATCTGTGTTAGACTCCAGTTTGGTCCTTTGGCTCTAACTTCAGAAGTTGGGTTTTCAGTGGGGACCACGTTGGTGCTCTATTCCTTTGCCTGCATCCCTCCAGTCTTAGTACAGGTTTGGCATGTTGCAACTCTTGTTTTCCTCTATTCCTTATAACAGAGTGACTCCCTATTTTAATGGAGACTCAGGTCAGCACTTAATGAATTGCTCAGTGGTTAATAAAGTGGAAAACATGATGAGAAATGCTTTTATTTTGAGTGGGGTGTTAGTCTTTACAGCTAGATAAAATGCATTATATATTGGAAGTTTTACAGGAGAAAATCCAAACTGAAAGATGCTGGCCAAGGGAAAAGGAAAGATTTGCTTCCCCCCACTCCCTCTTTTGGGAATCTTGTCACTCTAGTTGAACTATCTCAGATTTATTTTATCTAGTTCAAAAACCAAAAAAGATGAGCTACTGTACAGCCTTTTCAAACTTAGCAACCCAAGGTGAAATTTTGAGGGATAGAACCAGGTTCATGTAGGCAAAAGATCTTGAATGTGCCATTCACAAAGAGACAGTGAATGTTAATGGGGGCATCACAATTTAAGTTCTTGCAAACCAAGTAAGATGAGAGATGAGATATCCATTTGCTAATTTATAACAGAAAAATTGATGTTGTAGGTAAAAATGGCTTCTATCCATCTTGAAAATTCATCCTTGAAGGATAGTGAATCAAGGCTTACGAAAGGCCTTTTATAAATCACTCTGCATAGAATTAGAAGAATTTTAAAGATTCATTCATGTTCACAGCCACCAGATTTTCTGAAATGCGTGTTGACTATTTGGGGCCATCTTAGCACTTCTAGAGTGTTTCACACCAGCCAACACAGGGTCTAAGCTCAATGTTCTCAAACCGGTTCTTTGTGTAATGCCTGAAATGAAACAACATCACAAGGCAATGGTAAGTTACTCAGCAAAGAGCAAGGAGTTTTGGTAGCCGCTGAAAGACTAAGATGAAGTCCCAGCCTATTTTGCAGATTTCTCTTCGGTTACCCCAGGAAGGCAGTTTCTTTGTTTTACAAAGTTCTTTTGCTATGACACTCATTTTCTAGGAGTGTGATTTTAGTAATGGCCAACATCACTCCAAAGTCAATTAAGACACTATCTTAGTTTGGTTTCCCCTAGAAGCACATACTGAGAAGGAATCAAGAGCAAGTGGTTTATTGGGAAGGCATCTCAGGAGAAACTGAGGCACACGGAGAAGGAAACTGATAAAGCATGGTTATAAAAGAAGTTACTACTGGAGGCAACTGGAGCTCAATGTCACCGGGAAGCTCTGGGACATGGTGTGGAATATGCCTCAGTTATTCCACATCAGGGGCAAGGAGGGTCAGAGCAGAAGGAAAATAGGAGGCAGTGACAGAGTCTGCTACAGATGGGGACATTGTGATGCAGGAACTGATTTCAGGAAAGTTCTTTGGAGATTGAGATGACATTGGGAAGAGCAGGAAGAAATTCTGCACATAGGACGATAAAGCAGAGGAAGTGAAAAGATGTCACAGGAATGGCAGAACGTTTGATGCATTGATGCTGCAGTGAGGAAGGGTGCTTGTGTTAATACTGACCATCCACCGTTATTAATTTTTAAGTGTCCACAGAATGGTCACTCAGAGGTAGGTTTTCCTGGCCCTGATCCTTTGTTTCTTCCTGTTGTCCTCTATTTGACTATATCCTTGATGATCATCACTGGAGGGCCAGCAAAGGGGGTGGGTGGGCAGGGGAGGGGGAGGGAGAAGAATATTAAGAAAGAGGAGGAGAGCAAAAGACAATGTAGACTGTGTAACCTAGATGAGAGCTTTTTAAAAATGGATCTGTGGATCAGTACTAAACTGTGATGACTTCTTTTTCTTGTCCAAGGAGGAAAGATATATAAAAGAACAGTGAAGTGAAATTTCTATAAAGGTAAATCTACTCTGATATTATATCTTTCCAAAATTTTGATATTAAAATTTTCTCCTTTATGCAACAATAGTGATAATGGAAGGGTATTTTTTCAAAAAATATTCTCTCAAAGCAAAATAAATTAGAAACTTCTTACTCTCAGTTTTAAAAAAGGTGCATATATTTTGCTAGTATGAGAAACCCAGAGTCCTAAAACCATTAGCCTCATCTACTGAGGCATTCCCTACATCATTCTGGAAAGTCAACCAATGGTTATGACTGTAGGTCACTTGTTAGCAAGGCTGAATTTGAAGTAGAGACAGCATATTCGAGAGCACAGGCTGGGGCCAGAGACTAGGTCTACAGCATGGCCACTTGCTGTCCATGAGAACTTTTATGGGTTATTAAAACCATTGTGTCTCGAAATACTCATCTGTGGAATGGGCAAAATAATAATAGCACCTACTTCACAAGGTTGACGTGAAACTAAACAAAATAAGACATGTACAATACCTAGGACAAGATCTGCCACACCCTAAGCAAATGATAGATGCTACCTGTTACAGTTAACTATAGGTCCTACTGTGTGGTAGTGGAAACATGCTAATACAGCTGGAAATTTCCCAAAGCGAGTTTCTTTCTGAAATAATGCTTTCGAATTAAATTACTTAGACCGTATACATTACAATGCTTTTTAAATAAAGTATTCCAAGAGCTAAACATAATTGCAAGCAGCAAGGACAGTGATATTACTCATTGCAGGCAATAACTTTAAATTTTTACATTATTTTAAAGACTATAGAGTTACTCTTCAGATAGACTCTACTGTAATGAATTTACATGTGTGTGAAAACATTTGTAAAGCTTTTACACTTTAACATTCGTTCTTGACAACTTGTTTTTACTCATTCTTTGCAAGCATTTCTTATTATAATTGGTATGGAAAACAATGACATGTTCTTCTTAATTAAGGCACCTTTTGGAAATTTATAATTGGCTATAGTAACTATTTAATACTATAATATATCATAGCAACTGCATTATAAAATAATGAAGTGAAGGAGGCCATTTTATGTTTCAGGCTGTTTCTCTAGTTTCAATAGCACTTTCTCAGACAAGGCAGTAAGTGAGGATTTAGGAGATGGCAAGGCTCTATTATACCATGAGTGTAAATTTTGAATGAGAGTCTATGAGAAACATAGAATGAGAAGATAAAGTCTTCACAGGAAGAAAATGAAAACTGAACAGATGCAACCCTTTTCAAGTAGAGCTCTATCCAAACATGAAAGTACCCTCCCTGGTGGACAAAGGAAAAGAAGTTTTGTCTGAACTCAGCACCTGAAGCAATAAATGCTGACTCTTTTCCCATTAGCTCAAGGGAACCTTGGCCAGGATAGCAGGGAGAGTGATGGGAATAGGGAGACAAGACAAGTTTAAGATGCATTAGCTTCTTTATCTCCTAATGGACAGACTAAAATTTGATTCTAATTCCAAGCAAAATCTCATTAGCTGAGCTCAGCAGAACTCCTGAGAGACAGTTATCGGCCATCCTTAATCACTTCTCAAGTGGTCACTTGGCTGGACTTCTACAAGTCAGCTGGTTTCCAGACCTGCTGGAGGTGGTGGCTAGAGTACCTAAGAGAACTATACAATGGTTAGCTTGTCTTTTTCCTGTGGTGTCCTTAAGTTCAAGGAAGCCACAAACAGCTGCTTGAGGATGTCTATTATAATTTTTTGGGAAAATGCGGCTCACAATTATGATTTTCAAAATGACATTTTCCAGCCTGACAAGATACGCTTCTGTTTTTATTCCTGTTTAGGAATTTGGAAACTGATTTGGATAGTCCTCAAGTGCCCCCACCTCATCACAGGTGTTAAATTGATAGCATCTAAGTGTCTACCTTGGATGGCTAATTCTGGATCTAGGTGGTTATACATATTTAGTTCAATATGACCACTTAATTTTACTGGGAGCACAATGTACTTCATTTTTTTCAATTTATTAAATTCCCACTGTGTGCAAAAGACCCCTTTTCTGGGAACTGGGAAGAATGCTAATGAAGTGTAATGCACAACCCATGCACATATAGGCAAACATACTCATATAACATGGATATTTAATTTTCAGAAGTGACAATTAAAACTGAGGCTTGCAAAAATGGCAGTACTTAATGTCGGGTGGATCCTAAGATGAAAGTGCTGAATGTACATTTCTAAAAACATGATTTGCAAAAATGTAATTTGTAGAACTCAGCAGTTTCAACCAAAGAGTGAATATTGTGATGTAGATTGAAAATCAGAAAATTATAGGTGAATAAAATTTTCTCTGAGTCTATAGGTTTTTTCAGTTGTTGCTTTATAGTCACCAAACATGTGTGAAGCCCAGAGTCACATGGCAAAGCTTATTGCAAGACTGAGTTTGCAGATACAGCATTTCCGTATCTGCAGATTCCTTATCAAAAATAAGCTCCCAGTTGGTATTGCAGGTAATGACTGAAAAATGGGCACGTGAGATGACATCACTCTCTCTCTTTTTTTCTATACCATGCTGATATTAGTTCCAGAATTTAAAACTGATAACTTTAGATTGGTGAGATAGGCACATGTCAGAGAGTTGCAATGGCTGCAATTATGCCTAGCACTGACTAATTTGAGGGACAATGAACCCTTGCAAATTTTCTCACTGCCTTACAGTAGGAGAGGAAGAAAAACAGACCCTACAAATTCCCTTAGCTTTCTGTTATAGGTGGTGCAGACCTGACCAGAGGTTCCAAACTGGTCCCACCCCTCTCTGACCTCACTTCCCATCCTGCTGCTCCTGAACATGCTCCTTGCGTCACTCTCCAGTTGAACAAAGAGTTCTCTCTGTAGTTGTTTAGCCATGGCCTGAGATGCTTCTCTATGTCATATGTCTACTTATCTTCTAAGTCCAGCTCATTTATTTTATCTTTGGGAAGGTTTGTTTTACTACCCCAGGCCCAGAACCTATCATCCTCCTCTTTGTACCACCCCTATGCCCAGGAAAAACCGCTAGGGCCTCACTAATGATCTATTTCCATGTCTGGCTCCATCATTAGACTATGGGATACTAGAAAATAGAGATCGTGATATATTTACTCACCAATGCCTAGTAGGCATAATTCCAAATGTGGATGCTCAAAAGATGTTTATTAGAGGAAGTGGGATAAAGGAAGACAGTTATTTGAAACACTGGCACTAAGGATTTTGAAGTAAATCCAAGATTTATCAGCTCCAGTGGTTTTTCTTTTTTATTATTATTCCAGTTAATGGGGAATATTACCACTTCTGACATGCTTTCTATCTACAATGCATAAGTTATGAAAGTTGGAACCAACAGCAGCACAGAATGGAAAGAAGAGATAACATCTGATCTGCCCACTCTTTAGTCTTCACCTGCAACACTAAACCTGAGGCCCTTAGCACCTCATGAGGGATCAGAAGAGCTGTATCTACAAACCCTGTTTTGTACTCACCTTCCCTGCATGTTTCTTAACTTCATGCCTAGTGAAGGATTATGAGGTGGCAATTGGAAAACCTATAAATTCAGAGTGAATTTTATCCACCTCTAATTTTCTCATTGGCAATCTGTATCATGATACTCCCTCTTTGGTTGAAATTGCTGAGTTCTACAAATCGTATTTTCACCTTGACTTAAGAAGTCTGCTTGGCATCTTTCCCCGGAACATAGTAATCCATAAAATGCTGATTGTCTTGATGTAAATATAAAGTAAATGTAAAATTACTTGCTGAAGCAACTAAGCCAAATACGAAGAGAGTATAGAGCCAGGAAACTGCAACTTATGGCTGTGTTGGATATCTCATTGGGCCACAGATTTTCTTCCGAAATTTAGGTATTATAAAGACAACTTCCCAACTTCACCACAAGGTGGTGAGGGAAGCCCCAGCAGGAAATGAACTGACAGCAAGAAGAATAAAGTGTCTAAAGTAGTGGTGGTCAAACTGGGGGTTGTATTTCTCATCAAGGGCGCAGTATTGAGTAACTGAAAACCATCAACAATAGGTGTTAATAGTAAACACATAGCAACTACAAAGATTGGAAATAATTTAAAATAGCAAAATTATACTTTAGGCTCAGTAGCCAAAAATGTAAGGCAAACAATTATCTACGAGTGCCTCCACGGTGCCATAAACTGCAGGACAGCGCCACAATGGGTCTTGAACACTTCGGAGTAGAAGAATTCATTTTTATTGAAATCTTCCACTCAGAACGCCAAGAGCAAACTTGAAAAAACACTCCAGTTAAAGTGAAAACAAGAATGAATTCCACAGACCATCCCTTCCTTCTCCTCTGCTTCGTAGGGTGAGTTCTGAGACCCTAGGACTTTGTTAGATCATAATTGTGACCAAAAATTAGGGATGATCATTAACAACAATTAAACGTTTGAATTTTTCTTATCTTGTTTTTCAAAAATTATTTTTACTTATTTTTAGTAGATGAGGGATGTATACAGTTAAAAATTCAAAAAGCACAAAAGGGAATAGAAATTCTTGGTTTGAAGATGACAGCATAAAGTTGCCATGTACCCTCTCTCTTTTCATAAATCACCTCCAAACAAGAAGGAAAAACAAGAGGGAACAAGAGAAAAGCAAAGCCTATATTCGACATAGGGGTAACTGAGATGTTGAACAGGAGTGGGTGGAAAAGGCATTAAAGGAGTGGAGAGAATGGGGTGTGAGTCACCTCCCTTTTTTGTTCTGGAGCCCTCCCTGGAGGCGATCACAATGAGCCCGTCAATTGTGTATCCTTCTGGCAATAATCTGTATTATTTTTCTGTAATCACACAAATAGTACACATTACACATGAAATTCTGCACTTTGATATTTTTAAATGCTATAACTGCTGGGTTCATTTTCAGGTCAGGGAACCACATCACCCCTATGTCAGTTGACATATTGTAGTGGCTGTGTGTTGCTGTGATGCTGAAAGCTATGCCACCAGTATTTCAAATACCAGCAGGGTCCCCCATTGGTGGACAGGCTTCAGTGGAGCTTCCAGACTAAAACAGACTAGGAAAAAGGACCTGGCCACCCATCTCCAAAAAAATTGGCCACGAAAACCCTGTGAATAGCAGCGGAGCATTGGTCGATGTAGAGCTGACAGTCAAGAGGATGGCGCAAAAAGGCGAGACAGGGCTCCTCTCTTTCGTGCACAAGGTCACTAAGGAGTGGAAATCCTCTGCACTAACAAAGCTTGTTTACAATAATTTGCAACTACAAGGAATGAAGCTGTATATCCATCATTTGGCATATGAACATCAGTAGGATAAACTCCTAGAAGGTGCATTGTTATTTCAAAGGGTATATGAATTTTTAATTTTGATATATTCTTTTTAAATATACTTAAAAAAAGTTGTCCCAATTCATGCTTTTACTGGCAATGAGAGCTATTTACTTTCTTCACAATGATGCCAATAAAGTGTGTTTTCAAACTTTATGATCTCTACTAATACGCTCATGTTAATGTCAAAGTTTAATATGCAGCTTTTCTATTGTAAGTGAAGTTAACATTTTTATTATATTTGGAACTTTTTAATGACCCTCTTGTCATACGCCTTGTTCACTTTTTCTATTGGGTTATCGAGCTTTTTTTAAAAAAAGTTGATTTGTAGAAACTCTTTGTAAGTTAAGGGAATTAATTTTCTGTGATATGAGCTGAAAATATTTTTTTTACAAATCTGTTGACTTTTGATTTTGTATATAGTGCTTTTGGACACAATTAAAGAAGAAACTTTACTGTAGTTTTTTACCAACCTTTCTTTTCATGCTTTCTACAAAGAGTCCACCTTAAGATTATATAAAAAATTTTGTGTATGTTTTCTTTTGATAATTTTGTTTTTATTTGCTAGAGTAAATGTCTTGTTAATCTATGTGAAATTTGTTTCATTTTAAATTAAAGTATGGAGTTTAAGGTATACATACTTTTTTTTACAGAAGGCTATTAAGCTGTTCCAATGTATCTGTTGAATAACCCTTCCTGTCCGCACTTTCGGAATTAAAATCTTATCTACATTACGTATTTAATTGCCATGCATGTTATGAATATTTCTGAACTTCTACTATTCATCTCTTATCCATGTGTCAGTACCACCCTATTTAAATTACTGTGGCCATGTAATATGCTTTGGAATTTGCTAGCTTTAGTACTCTCTGCTTATTGTTCCCCTGAATATCCAAGGGTATATTTGCTTTCTTATTTTTCCATATGAAGTTTAGAGTGAGTTTATCTAGTTCCAAATAGAATACTATTTATAATTTTCTTTGGATCACCTTCACTTTACAGCCAATCTAAGAGTGCTTAATACCATTATAATGCTAAGAACATAGGATGTTTTTCAATTTTTTATTCCCTTTTTTATATCTCACTAGTAGGCAAATTTTTTTTTTTTTTACAGATTTTGCATATTTTTCTTAAATTTATTTACCCATCCTTTTTTTGGTTGTGGCTTTACATAGTGTCTCTTATTCCATTATATCTTCTGGTTATTTGAATGTATAAAAGCTACTGATTTCTATATATTGCTTTTGTGCCCAGAAACTTTTTGAATTCTCAGATGGTTTGTGGTAGTTTTTAATTAGATTCTTTCTTTTTTTTTTTTTTTTCTTGTGAATGAGCATTTATTGAAAACTGAAAACTGGAAAGTTCAATTTAAAAACATGCATTTAATAAACTGGAACAGCACTATCCTGCCATTATCTTTGCTCTCATATTCCTTATATTTATCTTACAGAATCTCATCAAATGTGCATATCCTTGTTGCCAACAGTTTGTTACAGTAAAACAAAATTCTATTGACAACTGCCCTTCTAACAATTTCAAATTATTTATTTTCAGATAGGAGAAATCTGAGTTGGTCCTACTTTTGATTTCTGCTGCACAGGGCTTAAATATACTGCTTTTCTTTCTTTTTTTTGAATTGCAGTAACATTGGATCATAACATTATATAGCTTTCAGATGTACATTGTAATATATTTTGAATTCTGTGTAGATTACCTCATGCTCACCACCCAAAAACTGATTATAGTCCATCCCCTCACATGTGAGCCTAATCACCCCTTTTGGCCTCCTCCCGCTTCCCCTATGGTAACCACAAATCCAATCTCCATTGCTATGTGTTTGTTTGTCATTGTTTTTATCTTCTACTTATGAGTGAGATCGTACAGTATTTGAGTTTCTCCCTCTGACTTATTTCACTCAGCATAATACCCTCAAGGACCATCCATGTTGTCACAAATGGCTGGATTTCATCATTTTTTATGGCTGAGTAGTATTCCATTGTGTATATATACTACATCTTCTTTATTCTTTCGTCCCTTAATGGGCACCTAGGTTGCTTCCAAGTCTTCGCTATTGTGAATAATGCTGCAGTGAACATAGGGGTGCAGGTATCTTTATGCCTTTGCATTTTCAAGTTCTTTGGATAAATACCCAACAGTGGGATAGTTGGATCATATAGTAGATCTATTCTTAATTTTCTGAGGATACTCCATACTGCTTTCTATAGTGGCTGTACCAGTTTGCACTCCCACCAGCAGTGTATGAGGGTTTCCCTTCTCTCCACATCTTCTCCAACACTTGTTGTTTCCTGTCTTGTTAATTATAGCCACTCTGACTAGAGCGAGGTGATACTTCATTGTGGTTTTGATTTGCATTTCCCTGATAGCTAATGATGTTGAGCATCTTTTCATATACTTGTTGCCCATCCATATATCTTCTTTGGAGAAATCTTTGTTCAGATCTTTTGCCCATTTTTTAATTGGGTTGTTGGCTTTTTTGTTGTTGAGATGTATGAGTTCTTTGTATATTTTGGATATTAACCCCTTATCTGATGTATGGTTTGAAAATACCTTCTCTCAATTTTTAGATTGTCTTTTCATTTTGTTGATGGTTTCCTTTGCTGTGCAGAAGCTTTTTATTTTGGTGTAGTCCCAATTGCTCATTTTTTCTTTTGTTTCCCTTGCCCAGTCAGACATGGTACTTGAAAACATGCTGCTATGACCGATGTCAAAGATCGTACTGCCTATGTTTTCTTCCAGAAGTTTCATGGTTTCAGGTCTTACATTCAAGTCTTTAATCCATTTGGAGTTGATTTTTGTGCATGACGTAAGGTAATGGTCTACTTTCATTCTTTTGCATGTGGCTGTCCAGTTTTCCCAACATGATTTATTCAAGAGTCTCTCCTTTCTCCATTATATCCTCTTGGCTCCCTTGTTGAATATTAGCTGTCCATAAATGTGTGGGGTTATTTCTGGGCTCTTGATTCTGTTCCATTGATCTGTGTGTCTGTTTTTGTGCCAGCACCATGCTGTTTTGGTTACTATAGCTCTGTAGTATATTTTGAAAGCAGGGAGTGTGATACCTGCCTCTTTGTTCTTTTTTCTCAGAAATCCTTTGGCTATTCATGGTCTTTTGTTGTTCCATATAAATTTTTGGATTCCTTGTTCTATTTCTGTGAAAAATGTTGTTGGAACTTTGATAGGGATTGCATTGAATCTATAGATTGCTTTAGGAAGTAGGGACATTTTAGCTATGTTAATTCTTCCAATCCAAGAACATGGAATATCTTTCCATTTCTTTGTGTCTTCTTTGATTTCTTTCAACAATGTTTTACAGTTTTCGGTGTACAGATCTTTCACCTCTTTGGTTAAGTTTATTCCTATGTATTTTATTCTTTTTGTTGCAATTGTAAATGGGATTGTATTCTTAATTTCTCTTTCTGCTACTTCATTGTTAGTGTATAGAAATGCAACCGACTTTTGTATGTTGATTTTGTATCCTGTTACTTGACTGTATTCACTTATTGTTTCTAAAAGTTTTTTAGTGAATTCTTTAGAGTTTTCTACATATAAAATCATGTCGTCTCCAAAGAGTGACAGTTTCCTTCTTCTCTTCCAATATGGATCCTTTTTATTTCTTTTTCTTCTCTAATTGCTCTGGCTAGGACCTCCACTACTATGTTAAATAAGACTGGTGACCGTGGGCATCCTTGTCTGGTTCCTGTTCTTAGAGGGATAGCTTTCAGTTTTTCTCCATTGAGAATGGTATTTGCTGTGGGTTTGTCATATATGGCCTTTATTGTGTTGAGGTATTTTCCTTCTATACCCATTTTTTTTAGAGCTTTTATCATAAATGAATGCTGTATCTTGTCAAATGCTTTCTCTGTGTCTATTGAGATGATCATGTGATTTTTATTTTTCATTTTGTTAATGTGGTATATCACAGTGATAGATTTGCAGATGTTGAACCATCCCTGCACCCCTGGAATGAAACCCACTTGATCATGATGTATGATCTTTTTAATGTATTGTTGTATTCAATTTGCTAATATTCTGTTGAGGATTTTTGCATCAATGTTCATCAATGATATTGGCCTGTAATTTTCTTTTTGTGTTCTCCTTGTCTGGTTTTGTAATTAGATTCTTTCTAATTTTCCATATTAACAACTGCACACAATCATTTTACTTCTTGGTCTCTCACTATAATTTTCTTTTTAATTTTGTTTAATTATATTGATTGGTATTTCTGGAGCAACATCAAGTAATAATGGTGATAGTAGCAACCTTATTTTATTTTTAACATTAATGAAAATGCTTTTTAGTGTTTCCCTAATAATCCTAGAACTGACTTTCGATTATGATCCTTTGTATTTCAGAGCATTATTTTATTCCTACTTTATAGTGTTTTTTTAAAATCAAGAATGGATTTTGATTCCTATTAAAAAGGTCTTTATAGCATATATGACAGTGAATGTTCACTTTCAGTCTGTTTATATGGTGACACATTAATAAATTTTCTAACATTGATACCTTCTTGCATTTTTGTATTGAGTCCTATCAGGATATTCTGTCTTATTTTTTAACATACCGCTGCATGTTGCCTTATAATATTTTGTTGGGCTTTTTTCTCACTTCTCAGGCAAATCATCTGAAGTTTTCTTTTATTGTAGTAATTTTGTCAAGTTTGGTAGCAATGTTACAGTATTTTCAAAGAAAGAAAGAAGTTTCAAATTTTTTTTCTGTCTTAGACAAATTTCAAACAATAAACATTAGAATTATCTGTTCTTGAAAGGTTTAGTCAAAAATCCTCTGGGAAACCATCTGTGCTTGATGTTTTTTGGGGGAAGGCAGTTCTCTGAAGTATTTTTGTTTTTCCTCTATGGCAATTGGATTGCTTAGATTCTCTATCTTTTCTGGAATTGGTTCTGGTCAAGTTTTGATCAGCAATGGGCACTGAGAATCAATTATAAAGAAATCCAATTTCTGGAAGCACGTTGACAGCTATTTGGGCACTTTTCATTTCTTTTGTGAGCTTTTATAGAGTTAGAGATATTAAGAAAATGTAAACTCAAAACATGCCCCACAGACTTGCTGAAACAAGCATTGGAAGGTATCTTGACTGTATATGTCCTGCTGCCTTCCAATCATTGAAAATGGCGGAATACTGGAGTGACAAGAAAAGGCAGGGGAGGTTTTCAGAGATTGTAAAGACTTTAAGGTGATGCATAGCTCCTCAAAATACACTCACAGAAATAAAGACATGTCCATGAGAAATCTGCTTGGCAGAAACCAATCTCCCCACCATTTATTGTTCTAAAACTCACCCTCTCACCCTTGGAGACCACTGATTTCTGTATCTTCTTCACAAAGATCTGGTACATCTTTGTGCATGCAGAAAACCACCATCGGTATCCACAGCTGTCTTTGCTTATCATTCCAGATCATGGGCTGAGACCCAAAGTGTCAGTTTTCTGTGTTATTCAAAGTGTGTTGTGTTGCATAGAGCTAGAACTGAGAATTAATTAGGTAACAGGAAAGGAAAGGAAGAAAGCAAACAAATAATTTTTAATCACCTATTGTGTATATGAGATGATAAAAGCTCTACATATATCACGTCACTTAATTTTACCACTTCTATTTCACAGTGAACTAACTGTGATTTGGTGAAGTTAAATGATTTTCTTATAGTCACAAAATTAATGCATAACTGAGTTGCAGTACAAACCTATGTTCCTTCTACTACATTATACTGAAGCTCAAATTACAAAATGAAGAATTGCGAAGAAACAAGTGTTGTTGGTAGAACAAAATGTTAGTGACCCCAAGAACAGGGGTTAAGAAATTCCATGGGCAAGAAAAACTGAGGTCACCAAGATTTCACATCTTAGCCAATTATTTTAATTCCTTTTTTATTAAGACTTTCACTACATCGGGGAAAAGTAGCATTCTTACTAGTTTCTATTTTGAAGTTGTCAGACACATTTAAAAAACAAAAAAAGGAAGGAAAATTATGACTTTGTTCTGAGCAACTTCCTGGTCAGAGAGGTAACTTTTAAGGAGGCAGTTAGTTCCTGAGTGTGGATGCTGCTATTTTGGTCTGATCTAAACATCCGCCCACCGTCCATAAGAAACTGGCAGACACCTCTCAGAAGGCTTTCCTGTGAAAAGCTAGGCTTCACAGCAGTGTGCAAAAAGCACTCAATCCAGGATGGCTTCAGGAGCTAAATTTCAACGTGGAAACAACTCCCACCAGTACCACACCAATCAGGGTCCACTGCCTGCTGGGCTAAAACAAAGTTGATATTTCATTCTTCTCATTAATTCATACATACCCCTCAGTAATTTTCTTAGAACTCAGATTTTACTCTATTACCCTAAAGGTATGTTTCCAAGAGAGTTTTATGGAAAACACTATTCCCTTAAGACGATCTTGTAAATGATATTTCTAAAGTTAAAAGTGTGTTTAGGAAAAGTTGGACACCACGTTCAGCTCTTGGTGATTTGCAATACGCATTCACATATTAAAGGCTCTGAGAAGTCCTGCAATAAAGAAATTTGCTTAATTTTGTTTCATCCAGCACTTTCAAAATAATATTTGACCAACAATATTTTTTATCCATGTAGCACTCTAAATTTCTCATCCTTTTGTATATTGTGTGTATGAACTTTTTTCTAAATCGAGTTTGGCAAACCAGAACTCATGAATCAAGTACACCCACAGCCTCCTTTTGTACACCCCAGAGCTAAGAATGTTTTTTACATTCCTAAAAGTTCATTAAAAAAAAGGAAGAATATTTAACAGGAGTATGGGGGATCAGAATTGACCATCCCAAAATATGTCTCTTTGGCTTGATTACTTTTAAGGACAGAAGACTCTGAAAGAACCATTGACCTTCTCCCAAACTGCCTAAAGGATTTAAGATAGAAAGCCTATTCCAGGAAGGAACTGATGCCATAAGATAACTATAGTATAATACAAACTAGGTATGGTAGACAGGAGGATCCTTGCTAAGCCCATTTTTATCAAACTTTTCTCTCTTGGGTCACATTGTCTATAGACGACCCAGAAAACATTTGTTTATTAAACATTAGCTTTTCCATTTCCATGTGAACTGCCTTCCTCCCCTTTGAAGCCCCAAACCACTACCCCCAACATCCTCATTTGTCTTTAGCTGGAGATGATATTTAAGGTGGTGGTTTCAACCATTTTGGCAAGTTACTCAGTTTTCCTGGGTTTCTCCCACATATACGTGTTATTAAACTTTGTTTGATTTTCTCTCGTTATTCTGTCTCATGTCAATTTAATTCTTAGACCAGCCAGAAGGACCTAGAGGGCACAGGAATACTTCTTCCTCCCCTACAGGGGCCTTACATGACCCTCAACCCCTAAGATATTTACTCTCTGGTCCTTTCTAGAAAAAGTTTGCCTGACCCTGTTAGTCTACACCAAAAACATTAACACAATTTAAATAAAGATATATAGCTTATTACAAATTAGATAAAAGTGAGGTAATAATTCATTTTTCTGTTTAAAATTTACTCTTTTAAATAATTCAAAATTGGATTATTCAAATGAAAAGCATGACAATGAAAAGATTAGAGGGTTCAGGTAGCAACTAAAGGTTTAAACTCTAAATTTAAGAGTCCCTATCAAGAAGCAACCTTTCATGGGACAAAATAAAGATTAGCCTTAATTGATTCAAAAAATAAATTTGATGCTATACCAATTGAGTAATTTCTATCCTCATAGAATCACTTACCATCTCTTATAGTCTCTTATTTATAAAAGAAGTAAATTGAGCTCACTAGTTCTTTGTTAAGGACAGAGTTTCAAAATTATCTGGTAATTTAAATACTTAAGGTTTGCAAACCACATCTCCATCCCACATTAACTGAGTCATCTCAAAAAGTCACTGAATCTGGGAAACTTTCAAAAACACACATTCTTTGGTTAGATCCTCCCTTTTGAGATGCAAATTATGTAGATATGAGGTAGGTCCTCTACATGTTGATAGATCTTTCAGAAACTTCCTTTGTGCTTTTCCCCTCCTCTTTCCTCCTTACTACTGTGTAACAAACCACCTCAGAATTTAGTGGCTTAAAACAACAATGTAATATGACCATATCTTAGTATGTGTTATGGTTCTCTGAGTTGACTGGGCTCAGTTGGTTGGTTTTTACTTTAGGTTTTTCATCCGATTGTGGTCAGATGGCATATCAGGATGTGGTCACCTGAAGCCTTAATTGGACTGGACATCCAAGATGGCTCGCTCACATGGCTATCAGTTAATGCTGTTGACTGGGAGTTCATCTGGGATTGTCAGCTGGAACACCTACAAGTGGTTTATCCAAGTGGCTTGCGCTTCTCAAAGCATGGAAGTTGGGTTCAGAGGGAGAGAAGAGACCCAGGTGAAATCTTCAAGAGAGCTAGCCTCAGAAGTTCAGAACATCACTTCTACAGCATTCTGTTGATCAAGCAAGTCATTAAAGCCAACTCAGTTTCAAGAGAAGGGGAATTAGGTTCCATTTCTTTTTTTTTTTTTTTTTATTAATGTTATGATGGATTACAAGCTTGTGAAATTTCAGTTGTACATTTTTGTTAGTCATGTTGTGGGTACACCACTTCCCCCTCCGTACCCTCCCCCCACCCCCCCTTTTCCCTGGTAACCACCGATCAGATCTCCTTCTCAATATACTAATTTCCACCTATGAGTGGAGTCATATAGAGTTCGTCTTTCTCTGACTGACTTATTTCGCTTAACATAATGCCCTCGAGGTCCATCCACGTTGTTGTGAATGGGCCAATTTCGTCTTTTTTTATGGCTGAGTAGTATTCCATTGTGTATATATACCACATCTTCTTTATCCAATCATCAGTTTCTGGGCATGTAGGCTGGTTCCACGTCTTGGCTATTGTAAATAATGCTGCGATGAACATAGGGGTGCAACGGACTCTTGAGATATCTGATATCAGGTTCTTAGGATAGATACCCAGTAATGGGATGGCTGGGTCATAGGGTATTTCTATTTTTAACTTTTTGAGAAATCTCCATACTGTTTTCCATAGTGGCTGTACCAGTTTGCATTCCCACCAACAGTGTATGAGGGTTCCTCTTTCTCCACAACCTCTCCAACATTTGTCGTTCTTGGTTTTGGATGTTTTTGCCAATCTAACGGGGGTAAGGTGATATCTTAGTGTAGTTTTGATTTGCATTTCCCTGATGATTAGCGATGATGAACATCTTTTCATGTGTCTATTGGCCATATTCATATCTTCTTTTGAGAAATGTCTGTTCATGTCCTCTGCCCATTTTTTGATCGGGTTGTTTGTTTTTTTGTTGTTAAGCAGTGTGAGTTCTTTGTATATTATGGAGATTAACCCTTTGTCGGATAAGTGGCTTGTAAATATTTTTTCCCAATTAGTGAGCTTTTTTTTTGTTTCAATTCTGTTTTCCCTTGCCTTGAAGAAGCTCTTTAGTCTGATGAAGTCCCATTTGTTTATTCTTTCTATTGTTTCCCTCAACTGAGGAGTTACAGTGTCCGAAAAGATTCTTTTGAAACTGATGTCAAAGAGTGTACTGCCTATATTCTCTTCCAAAAGACTTATTGTCTCAGGCCTAATCTTTAGGTCTTTGATCCATTTTGAGTTTATTTTGGTGTGTGGTGAAAAAGAATGGTCGATTTTCAATCTTTTGCATGTGGCTGTCCAGTTTTCCCAGCACCATTTGTTGAAGAGACTTTCTTTTCTCCATTGTAGGCCCTCTGCTCCTTTGTCGAAGATTAGCTGTCCATAGATGTGTGGTTTTATCTCTGGGCTTTCAATTCTGTTCCATTGATCTGTGCACCTGTTTTTGTACCAGTACCATGCTGTTTTGATCACTGTAGCTTTGTAGTATGTTTTGAAATCAGGGATTGTGATTCCGCCGGCTTTGTTTTTCTTGCTCAAGATTGCTTTAGCAATTCGTGGTCTTTTGTTCCCCCATATGAATTTTAGGATTGTTTGTTCAATTTCTGTGAAGAATGTTCTTGGGATTCTGATTGGGATAGCATTGAATCTGTATATTGCTTTAGGTAGTATGGACATTTTAACTATGTTTATTCTTCCAATCCATGTGCAAGGAATGTCTTTCTATCTCTTTATGTCATCGCCTATTTCTTTCAAGAAAGTCTTGTAGTTTTCATTGTATAGATCCTTCACTTCCTTGGTTAAGTTTATCCCAAGGTATTTTATTCTTTTCGTTGCGATTGTGAATGGGATAGAGTTCTTGAGTTCTTTTTCTGTTAGTTTATTGTTAGTGTATAGAAATGCTACTGATTTATGCACGTTAATTTTATACCCTGCTACTTTGCTGTAGTTGTTGATTATTTCTAATAGTTTTTCTGTGGATTCTTTGGGGTTTTCTATGTATAAGATCATGTCGTCTGCAAACAACGCGAGTTTTACTTCTTCGTTACCTATTTGGATTCCTTTTATTTTTTTTTCCTGCTGAATTGCTCTGGCCAGCACCTCCAGTACTATGTTGAATAGGAGTGGTGAAAGTGGGCACCCTTGTCTTGTTCCTGTCCTCAGAGGGATGGCTTTCAGCTTTTGTCCATTGAGTATGATGTTGGCTGTGGGTCTATCATATATGGCCTTTATTATGTTGAGGTACTTTCCTTCTATACCCATTTTACTGAGGGTTTTTATCATAAATGGGTGTTGGATCTTGTCGAATGCTTTCTCTGCATCTATTGAGATGATCATGTCGTTTTTGTTTTTCATTTTGTTGATGTAGTGTATCACGTTGATTGACTTGCGGATGTTGAACCATCCCTGTGTCCCTGGTATAAATCCCACTTGATCATGGTGTATAATCTTTTTGATGTATTGCTGTAATCGGTTTGCCAAAATTTTGTTGAGGATTTTTGCATCTATGTTCATCAGTGATATCGGCCTGTAGTTCTCCTTCTTTGTGTTGTCCTTGTCAGGTTTGGGGATCAGAGTGATGTTGGCTTCATAGAATGTGTTAGGGAGTTCTCCATCTTTCTCAATTTTCTGGAACAGTTTGAGGAGAATAGGTATTAAGTCTTCTTTGAATGTTTGGTAGAATTCTCCAGAGAAGCCGTCTGGTCCTGGACTCTTGTTTTTGGGGAGGTTTTTTATTACCGTTTCTATTTCCTTACTTGTGATTGGTCTATTCAGATTCTCCATTTCTTCCTGATTCAGTTTGGGGAGATTGTAGGAGTCTAGGAATTTGTCCATTTCTTCCAAGTTGTTCAATTTGTTGGCATATAGTTTTTCATAGTATTCTCTTATGATCTCTTGTATTTCATTGGTATCTGTTGTGATTTCTCCTCTGTCATTCCTGATTTTGTTAATTTGCGCTTTCTCTCTTCTTTTCTTGGTGAGTCTGGCTAGGGGTTTGTCAATTTTGTTAATTCTTTCGAAGAACCAACTCTTTGTTTCATTGATCCTTTCTATTGTCTTTTTTGTTTCAATATCGTTTATTTCTGCTCTTATTTTTATTATTTCCCTCCTTCTACTGACTCTGGGCTTTGTTTGTTCTTCTTTTTCTAGTTCTGTTAGGTGTCGTTTGAGGTTGCTTACGTGAGCCTTTTCTTGTTTAGTGAGGTGAGCCTGTATTGCGATGAATTTCCCTCTTAGGACTGCTTTTGCTGCATCCCAAATGATTTGGTATGTCGTGTTCTCATTTTCATTTGTCTCCAGATAATATTTGATTTCTTCTTTAATTTCTTCAATGATCCATTGTTTGTTGAGAAGCGTGTTGTTTAGTCTCCACATTTTTGCACCTTTCTCTGCTTTTTTCTTGTAGTTGATTTCTAGTTTAATAGCGTTATGATCAGAAAAGATGCTTGATATTATTTCAACTCTCTTGTATTTATTGATGTTTGCTTTGGTTCCCAAAATATGGTCAATCCTTGAGAATGTTCCATGTGCACTTGAGAAGAATGTGTAACCTGCTGTTTTTGGATGAAGTGTTCTATATATATCTATTAAGTCCATCTGGTCTAATTTTTCATTTAATTCTATTATTTCCTTGTTGATTTTCTGTCTGGATGTTCTGTCCATTGGTGTTAATGGTGTGTTGAGGTCCCCTACTATTATTGTATTGTTGTTGATGTCTTCTTTTAGTTCTATTAAGAGTTGCTTTACAAATTTTGGTGCTCCTGTGTTGGGTGCGTATATATTTATAAGTGTTATGTCTTCTTGGTGGAGAGTCCCTTTTATCATTATATACTGTCCCTCTTTATCTTTCTTTATCTGTTTTGCTTTGAAATCTACCTTGTCTGATATTAGTATAGCGACACCTGCTTTCTTTTGTTCATTATTAGCTTGGAGTATTGTTCTCCATCCCTTCACTCTGAGTCTGTGTTTGTCTTTGGGGCTGAGGTGTGTTTCCTGGAGGCAGCATATTGTTGGATCTTGTTCTTTGATCCATCCTGCCACTCTGTGTCTTTTGATTGGGGAGTTCAATCCATTTACATTTAGAGTGATTATTGAGACGTGGGGGCCTACCACTCCCATTTTGTGTCTTGTTTTCCGGTTTTCTTCAGTTTCCTTTGTTTCTCGTCCCATGGTTTAATCTGTTCTGATGTAGAGCTGCTACTCTCTGTTGTTGTCCTTCTACTTATCTCCTCTGCTCTTGGTTTTGTAGCCCCTTTCCTTTTTTGGATTTTTCAGGAATGAGGGTTTTCCTGAGGATTTCCTGAAGAGGAGGTTTTGTGGCAATGAACTCCCTTAATTTTTGTTTATCTGGGAAAGTTTTTATTTCTCCATCGTATTTGAAGGATATTTTCGCTGGGTAGAGAATTCTCGGCTGTAGATTTTTGTCCTTCAGATTTTTGAATATATCATTCCACTCTCTTCTAGCCTGTAAAGTTTCTGCTGAGAAATCTGCTGATAGCCTGATGGGGGTTCCTTTGTAGGTTAGTTTCTTTTGCCTGGCTGTCCTTAATATTTTCTCCTTGTCGTTGACTTTTGCTAGCTTCACTACTATATGCCGTGGAGTTGGTCTTCTTGCATTGATAAAGTTTGGAGATCTATTGGCTTCTGTCACCTGAAGATCCATCTCCCTCACCAGATTTGGGAAGTTCTCAGCCATTATTTCTTTGAATAGGTTTTCTGCCCCTTTCTCCTTCTCTTCTCCCTCTGGTATACCTATAATCCTTACGTTGCATCTCCTAATTGTGTCTGATAATTCTCGGAGAGTTTCTTCATTTCTTTTAAGTCTTGCTTCTCTCTCCTCCTCTGCCTGCAACAATTCTATATTGCCATCTTCCAAATTGCTAATTCTTTCCTCCATATTATCGGCCCTACTGTTCAGAGCATCTAGATTTTTCTTAATCTCCTCTATTGTGTTCTTCATTTCCAATATTTCTGTTTGGTTCTTCTTTATCGTATCAAACTCTTTTGTGACATAGCTCCTGAACTCGTTGAGTTGTCGGTCAGAATTCTCTCTTAACTCATTGAGAATCTTAATGATGGCTGTTTTGAAGTCATCGTCATTTAGGTTATACATCTCATTTTCTTTGGGATTGTTTTCTGTGTATTTGTTGCTTTCTTTCTGTTCTGGAGATTTAATGTATTTTTTCATATTGCTTGATGTTGTTGATTTGTGCCTCCGCATGGAGATAGAGTTTAGTTGCTCCTTTCACTTGTTTCAGCTGCTGCGGTGGGAGGAGCAGCTGTTTATATTTCACCAACCAGGAACCCTGTCCGTAGTTGCTAACTGGGCCTGGGCCCCTCTTCGTAGCCACAGTGGCCCTTTGGATTCCCTCCTCTGCCGTGGGGGCCGTCACAGGGGGGCTTCAGGCTGCAGGTGCCTACTGTTGCAGCCCACCTAGATGTGCTCTCTCCTTGGGGTCTGCAACGGTGTTATGGGCTTTTCCAGCAGCCAGGGGTGGGATCACTTATATTTGTCGCTCCGTTGCTGTCGGCACCCACCAAATCTCACTTGTCCTCTATAGGTCGCAGGAGAGCTATTGGCATCTTCTACAGTCTGTGGTTAGTACACCTAGCTATGCTGCTTTTGCCCTGGGGTCTTCCAGCCTTGTGGCTGGCGGCTGGGTGCCTTCTACTGGTGCTGTGCAGAGGCTTTCCCTAAGGCTGCTGTGAGCCTGTAGGGTTTCCCCCTAGGCTACTAAGCTGGGTCTCTGGAACTCTCTCCAGCCCCAGTCCTCTCTGAGATCTCCAGCAATCCCTAGCCTCACGGGGTGGGCAACGGCAGCTGGGGGTCGCCCCGCCCTCAGGGCTTCTCTCCCGGCCTCTGCCGGAGCCGTGAATGCTGGGCGTGGCCCCTCTGCCAATGGCAGACAGAGAGTTTTGTCTGCTGCCCGGGCGGAGCTCCGGCGTTTCCCCTCCGGGTCGCAGGACAGGCCTTTTGAAAATTCCCCCAGCCCCAGTCCTCTCTGAGTTCTCCGGCATTCCCTAGCCCCACGGGGCGGGCAACGGCAGCTGGGGGTTGCCCTGCCCTCTGGGATTCTCTCCAGGCCTCTGCCGGAGCCGTGAATGCTCAGCGTGGCCCCTCTGCTAACGGCAGGCAGAGAGTTTTGTCTGCTGCCTGGGCGGAGCTCCGGCGCTTCCCCTCCGGGTCGCAAAACCGGCCTTTGAAAATTCCCCCAGCCCCGGTCCTCTCCGAGATCTCCGGCAATCCCTAGTCCCACGGGGCGGGCAACGGCAGCTGGGAGATCTCCGTGCCCTCCGTGTCTCTCTCTGGGACCCTCCGGGCGCCCCGAGCACCAGGCTGGATCCCCCCGCCAATGGCGGGGAGAGACTCTCCCCGCGGGCTCAGGTGTGCAACTCCAAAGTTTCCCTCTGCGTTTAGGAGTAATTGCAGGGGGTTTAGGTAGGGTTCTGGTCACCTGTTTCCACCGTCGCTCCTCTGTTGTGTTCTCGCTCCTGCCCTAGACGTGCGTGGATCCTCTGGGGGCGTCCGTTGGAAGAAAGCCGCTTGCGGGTACTAGGCTGCCCGTCGGGGTCGGAGAGCCCTCACCTATTTCCACATCCTCCCGGAGGAAAGTCCATCCGCCTTCCGATGTATAGTCGCGTGGGTGTCTCAGACGTCCTGAGATGCTGTCTGGATATCCTTTGTCAAGCGATAAGTGTCCAAATAATTGTAGACTCGAAGGGTGAGAGACAAAGAGGACTACTCACGGCGCCATCTTGGCTCTTCTCTAGGTTCCATTTCTTGATGTGAGATGCAGCATGAGTGGGAAGGAATTTGTACCCATTGTCTTTAGAGTCTGTCTACTACACTCCACAGCCAGATGATACCTATTCACCTAAGAAGCTCTACCATTCCAAGCCTATGGTGAATAACCAGATGGCACTTTTTCCTTTTAATTTCTCATTGGCAAGGCATTGATGTTACTCACTCTTTCCAGTGGAAAAGTGAAAACTAAAAACTTGAGTGTACGCTGGTTTTCTTTGAAGAGGAGCTACATTTAGAGTAGCCTAATGTTGCAATTGTTTTATTTTTTCTGTGGCGTTTTCTTGTCAGGTAACTCAATGTTTTACATAACCTCATCAACTCTGGGATATCATACAGTTTGGATGATATGACTTAGAGTGTGTCCTTAATTCAAAATTGATGTGATTCTGCAAATGCATGCAGTACACACAGCAAGACAGTGTACTTATGGGAGAGTGTCAGGGTTTATTTATTTACGCAATTGAATAAAAGCAATAGTTGGGCAGACTGATTCATTGCTTAGGGACAGTCCTGAATGCAACTGATCTACTTAAATGCTGATCTACTTAAATGTGTCTCTCCATTTATTTACCAGGTTATATATTTTTCCCTTAATGCTCTGTCTTTTATGTATGCTTTTCCATATACTAATTGACATCTATGTAAAAGATGCTTTTACTAAAATAGAAATAGGTCTTGTTATGTGGGCTGATACTTACTTCAGGCATATCACAGTGAGTTAGGTGGGCGTGAGGGAGGCCCATTTGGTCAGGGCTTCACGTTTGTGGAGAGTCTTAAATTTAGAACTGGATATTTTCTCAAATGAGATCATATTTATACTCAGAGAGATACCCTAGCACCAAAGAAAAACATTCATCATACGGCTTTCGACCTGGATCCATGATTGGACCACTACAAAGACTTGTAGTACATGACAAACTTTTTTTAACTAAAACTAAATCCCGTGACCGTCTTGTGAATAGTGTCATTATATTGTAAGGCATTTGTGTGCACATGTTGAAGTGGTTGGGTTTTTTTTTTTCAATGTAAGCACATCCTATTGACCACAATTTTTTAATTCTATTTTGATTTTTCTTTATTTTGCTAAATATATGAGCTCCTGAAGAGATGACTGGGCCATCTCTTAACTTCAAGAAGCCATGCATCTCCCTCATGAGCATTTTATGGGGGTCAGGAGGGTGGTGTAAATAGTGCTCTGTTTGTTTACCCAATTTTGATAACTCTCCTTAAATTTACTTAAGTAACGTAGGAAAAAGTGTTTATCTTCTTTGCAGTAGAGGCACAAAATTCGTGGGAGAAGACTAGCTCTTCTGAAAAAAGCCTTTGATATGTGGCTATAGTATGGAAGTCAGCTTCAGACTGGCTTCCACATTCACATGACAGACAGAAGAGAACTTTAATAATTGTGTGAGAAGAAAGGGAAGAGGTCAGCTGAGCAGAGAGCGTGGGAGGAGTTCAAGGAGGAAGAAAACTCCCAGAACTATTATGTTGTTTCCTGTATAATCTGTTGTTAAGATGCTTGCTTCGGTAAATTCCACATTGCCCAGAAATGCTTTTGTGCAAGAGTTCTTTTTGAGAATCTCAGATAAAAGGATAATGAAATGACACACTATTTGGACTACATGAAGGAAGGATGTAATTGCATGAGAGTGGGTTACCCAGCAGGGTCTCAGCAGGGCAGAAAATGGACAGCCTTTGCTCCGGGCTGCTCTAGCAAGGCCAGAGGGCTTGGTAATGGGAGGGGAGAGCAGGGCTCAGCTGAGTCTGAGGATTTTTCAACTAGCAGGGAAAGTAACCTGGGCTTTATGGTTGTCCCAGGGATGCCAGGAAGCTGGGTCCCACTCTTCCCTGTGGGGAGACACAATCAGCAGTGAGGTTAGAACTGAATTTTGGTACCAGACAGATGGGAGCCTGTAGCCTGACTCTTCTGTACGGTAGTGGTGTAACATTTGGCAAATTCCTTAACTATCACTGCCTCAGTTTCCCCCAAAGACTTGGGGTTAATGATACTCACCTTAGAGTGTTTCTCTGAGACTTAAATAATATAATGCATAAAACACTCGTGCCAGAGACCCACATCTAGTAAGTGCTTGATCAACGATAACTTTCGTTGTTATTATTAGTGTATCAGTAGTATCACAACTATGAAAGATGTGCAGATATTGGCTAAGAACACTATAGGAGAACCATTTGCTTGAATAAATATCTTGCACCTGGCAGTTCCATATTTTCCTGGAACTTGGCAGGAACAATTCAGAGCAGAAATAGTTAAAGCAATAGACACAGAATTGGTGATTTTTCAAAACTGAATTCTGAGACTTGGAGATGCAACGTCCTCGGAATTGTAACACAGGCTCTGGATCAAAAGTAAATATCAAGACATCAATTAGTGAGGACCAGCGTGGGGTAGGGATCACTGGAACCTCATAGGAGAGTAGAGAAGAATAAAAACCAAATATTTGATATTCAGAGCTAAAAAATAACTGCAGCTTAGAGAGTTTCTTAGGTCAGGTCTCTGAGAGTTGGACCCTGAGGTCAAGATTCATGTACTCCCAGGAGGAACCGGTGAGGAGGAAGGGGAAGCAAGATGGGGAAAGGAAAGGGTGGAAGCCAAACAAGAGCACAGTGTTACAAGTCCCAGCCTCAGCCTGATCCTGTGGAAGCTCTGGCGCTGCTTTCCTTGAGGTACAGAAACTGGCTTTTGTTTCTCAGCTCCTGTCAGTCGTTGACACTTCCCAGCTCTCACTGTATGGCAGCAACCAGAAGCAGAATGGAGAGCACCCGCTGGAGGCCAGTCACCCAGCCAGAGCTAGATATGGCCTTATTCACGGCATGATATTTAGTTGGTACCCACAAGGATAATAAAACGAGTCTTTAAATGTGTATATCCTTCTGTACTGTAACGAGTTCCCAGAGAGCCATTTCTCTGAGGCCCCCAAGTGCCCCATGACTACTCTGGCTTCCCCAAGCCCACTCCCAGGACGCTTCACATCTCCCTGCTCACTCTGGCTGTCGCTCTGATTGTTCAGTGTCCTACCACAGAGGCTGAAGATTTGGAACATTACCCATGGATAGGAATCTTCCAGATCATCAGCATGTAATTCTGTAAGTTGTTAGTCCATCCTTTTATGAAATTGTATACAGTTTCTTAAACTCTCTGCTCAAGGGGATAAATTCCAAAGCTCTGTGGGAGGCAGCAAAGGCCGCACATTTTGGGGTGTTCATAGATTATTTCTCTTCCTTATCTAGGATGGCCTGGACACTTTTAGTAATGTCCTTGGACTGATTTAGTAAAGTGACCTCTAATGGCAAGTCAGCTCACTTGTCTTCGAAACCCAGGTGTTTAATGAGAAACTTTGCAGAAATAACCTATGAGTGTCGCTATTTAGCACACAGGCTTGTTGCTGTGTTTATGCCTATGAGTTCCATTGAGGCTCCTATAATGACTGTTTTGACAAGCTAAATCTGTCTTCCATCCAAGTTGGTAAATAGAGGTATTTCCTAGTACATCGGGAGGAGAACACACCTGTGAGGGGGTGTTGAAATACCCAAGGAAGCACTGATAGGATGGAGGGGCTCAACTCTTTCTACAAGTCATTTGCTTCCTAGTCAAATTCCAGTGGAACCTGACCCAGACCGGGTTCTGTTCAAGAATAGATGAGACATTTATTCCCCAATCAGCTTCTGGATTACGTATAACTGGTGTATGTAACAACATACCTTCTGATGCTAAGTGTGTATGTTCAGATGTGTGCATATATGTGAGGGGGTTGTCATAGATTGGTTTCCCCAGAAACAGACCCTAGAACAAAGTTGTGAGTGCCCCCAGATTCTTTGGGAAGTGATCCCAGGAAGCAGTGTAAGGGAAGTGAGTAAGTGATTAAGGGAAGGAAATGAAATATGGAGCAGGTTATTATTGCTGTGGGCCACCAGAACTCAAACCTTCTGGGAAAGTCTGGCAGCCAGTATAGAGCACGTGACTCTGGGTTATCTCCACCAAAGTGCTAGCAACGTCACTGAATGCAGGCTGTTTCACTCTGACATACACCTGTCTTCTCAGGATAGACTGTGAGTTTGAAAACCTGCGATTAGTTGAATAGTCAGAACAAATTGGGGCTGGGTGTAACTCTTTGGTTACTACTTGACATTCTTGACATTGGACATTAAAATGGGCATCTCTGTAACTCAAACCATGGAAACATGAGAGGTTTTACTAACTGCCACCTTCTATCTTTATAAAGTCTTCAATGGTATCCCTCCATTAACAAACTCGTAGCAGCCATTTTGACATTTCTGGGTTGATGCTCTTACTAATGACTCTTCTGGAGAGGCCGCAAATGTAAAAGTCTTTAGACATCTCTACAGCCGTGCCCAAGGCAAAGGAAAGATTTCAATGTCTCCAAATTCCATTTCTTTAATTTCTATTACCAAAGAATGAATTTAGAGAGTCAATCTAAGGAATACCAACCAGTGGACTAAGGAAATTGAAACAATTGCAATACGGTTACTTTAAGGCAATCTAGGTCACTTAGTATGACAAAATTAACCCTAGATTGGAAGTGCAAAGATTATTTTTGATTCCATGATCTGCCTATGTACAGTGGGAACCATCGTCTACTCGTTACCTCTCCTGGCCTCATTTTCACCATGTAAACAAGGAGAAGTCTGCAGTATATGATCTCTTCTTTTGCCAAAATTCAACAGATTTATTAGTTTTTCTTTCTACTTACATTTTTTTTTTCAGGGGGAAAGACAAGATTGTCTTTTTTTATTTTCCTACCCTTTTTTCCCATTACCTAAGAAATTTCACAAACTTAGAAAACATTTGGAAAATATAGAAATGGAAAAAAAATCATCCATATTCTCTTCATTCTATTTTAGTGTGGCCCTTTCATTCTTTCTTTTCAAAACTATTTTTACGTAGTCCAAATTATAAAGTATATTCATTTTCATAGTTTTATACAGCTGTGAGAAAGAAAACAGAAAGGAAGGTGCTAGCTTTTTTCAAATACTTGAAAGGCTGCCACGTGAAAGAGATGACAGACTTGTTCTGTGCAAATTCAAGGGATCAGTGAAAAGAAAGAACATCAATTTTATCTTATTCTAGGGAAAAAGTTTCCTTTTCTGTCTCCCTAGAGGAGTGGTGCTCGAAGGGCATGCAACAAGGAAGAACTAGAGAGGTGTTAAGACAAGGTGATGTCACTTCGTCTTGGGGAACATATTGTTCTAAGGTTTTACCATTTAAGCTCTTTTTTCTGATACTCTAGCTGGCACCTTCCGTTTCCGTAAAGTCTCCAACGTTATCATTCCATTAACAAACTCATAGCAGTCATTTAGCTCTTTCCACATTTCTGGGTTGATGCTCTTACTAATGACTGTTCCAGAGAGCATACAGATATATAAATCTTTAGACTTCTCCACAGTCGTGCCCAAGGCAAAGGAGATATATAGGGAAAACAGGACCGTTTCATGATCTTCCCAAATTCCCTTTCTTTAATTTCTATTATCAACTACTTTAAACTGCTTCAACTTTAACTTGTGCATTTTTCTTAATAAACCCAAACTAGTTTATTTCACCCCCTTCCCATATAATATTTTGGCAAAAGTATATATCAAATCCATAATATTGATTTTGTTGGGTTAATCACTGATGATTTGGCTTATGTCAGCTGTGGGTAACGCAGGTGGAAAAGCTGCAATGCATGCAATGTCACGTCCATTAAACCTTGCTCATAAAAATAGATATGAATTCTTCTTGAGAAATGGATGAAAACAAAACTCTAATTATTTTCCTCACCCCTTCTTTTCTTTCTTTCTTTTTTTTTTTTTTTTTTTTTTGCTTTAGTGCAGTTCTTGAAAATGCATTTTAGTGTGCATGGGAGGTAAATTGATCATCAACTGGAAACTCACTCTGTTCTGCTTGAGGAACCATCCAGAAGGGGACATTTGGGCATTCAATATCCTTGTAAGATTAGAGAAGCATCAGCAGGAGGAATTAAATTCTCTTGGCATATCAATGCAGAAGGCATTTAACTAAGACACTTTTTTTTTTTTTTTTACCAAATTGCCTTTTAAAGATTTTATTGAGATTTACAACTGAGAGACTTTGAGGGCAGGCTGAGAAAGGTGAAAATTCAAGCATGATCTGGAATAGGCATGCTTAGGCACAAGATCCATTTTTTAAAGAACCAGATGTCTAGAGGGGCCGGCCCGGTGGTGTAGTGGTTAAGTTCCCGTGCTCTACCATCAGTGGCCCAGGGTTTGCCAGTTCAGATTCCAGGCATGGACCTACACACTGCTTATCAAGCCATACTGTGGCAGGCATCACACATATAAAGTAGAGGAAGATGGGCACAGATATTAGCTCAGGACCAATCTTCCTCAGCAAAAAAAGAGGAGGGTTAGCAATGGATGTTAGCTTAGAGCTCATCTCCCTAAAAAAAAAAAAAAAAACAAAGAACCAGGTGTCTGGTTCTTTAATTCCTCTCTCTGTTGTAGCAATTATCACTTAATGATTGATGTAACTTACTTCTGATGCTTTTAAATCTCCAAGCTACACCTATTTGTTTTATTTCATATGATCTTAAAACAAGATCTCTAACAATAGAAAATGAAGACATGAAGCCCAATCAAAGAACCCAAGACTCTGAAAAATAATGGACTTTGCTGAAGTCATAAGAATATTGATAATAGTAATGAGACTTGGTTCCAGATCTTCTGCTGCCTAGTTCTATTTTTTTCCCTCTATGTCAGCCTATGGATGGTTATAAATATATTTCATTTGTCTATTTTTAAGTAAATTATCTTGAAATGTGAGGAAGTAGAAATTGAAATAAGGTTGACCCAACAATGGTATATAACCAACTATTGCCTCTGGAAAGAGACAGTATGGCATTGTGGAACGAGCATGGGACAAAAGACAGAAAATGGGCTCAAATCTTAGCTCCTTCCCACTTTGATTGAGATGGGTAAACTGGCCATTTCCACATTTCTTCTGAAATATATTTCCCTACATTTCTATTTCAAAATAAATGTGAAATGTATTTATTTCAAAATAAATACATTTCTCTTTTAGTTCTTCCCTTCAAAGTCAAAAATTTACTGAATCCATCTGAGCCTCAATCTCCACATATTTCTAAATTCTTTCAAAGGTGATCCTTAATTTGATAGTATTAGTTGGCAATTCCCAGTAGCTTGGAATGGTAAATAGTTATCCTGTGGCTGCCAAGCATGCTGTCTACTCTTCTGTAAACTGGAATTTTCTAATATTCCATAAAAGAAGGAAATATGGAAGGTATCTATAATATATATAGTTACTGAATCTCTGTAAATACTAAATTTCGGTTATAATCTCTTTAACCTATCTCTAGATTGGTGATTACATCCATGTCATCATTTTGTGTGGCCACTCTGTAGTTTCAATAATGTCTAACTTCCCTAAGTTCATTATTTCTAAAAACAAATGCAAAACAAAACCCCTACTCTTCAGGGCTCAGCTTCTCTCCATCTGGAGGGAGTCAGGGGTATGCTGAATTTTTAGAGTGGCATAAATCTGGAGGCTTCACAGTAGATAAAGATATCACAGTTAATTTTTTCTCTTTTATGGATTTTTTCCTAATATCTATAAACTAAACATTTTATTCTGAGATAATTGTAGATTCACATGCAGTTGTAAGCAATAATACAGAAAGATCCCCATACCTTTTACCTAGTTTTAGCTATTCTAGTTCCTTTCTCCTTCCACAAAAATTTTAGAATAATCTTGTCTATATCTATAACAAATCTCACTGTGATTTTCATAGTAATTTGATTAAACCTGTATATCAATTTGGGGAGAACTGATATCATTGTTGAGTCTTCCAATCCATGAACATGGTATTTCTCTCCACTTATTTATATCTTCTTTTATTTTTTCATCAGTGTTGTATATTTTTCAGCAAACATATCCTATAAATATTTTGTTAGGTTTACATCTAAATATTTTATTTTTTCAAGCAATTGTAAATGGTATTATATTTAATTTTGGTGTCCACATGTTCATTGGTAATGTATAGAAATACAATTGAGTTTTGTATACTTATGTTGTATCCTGAAACATCACTGAACTCACTTATTAGTTGTAGGAGTGCTTTGTAAATTCCTTGGGATTTTCCACATATGTCATTATGTCATTTGAAAATACAGACAGTTTTATTTATTCCTTTCTGAGAAATATGCCTTTTATTTCTTTTTCTTGTCATATTGCACTGGATAGAACTTGCAGAACTGTGCTGAATAAAAGTAGTGAGAGAGGACATCTTTGCATCATTCTTGATCTTAGGGAGAGAGCTTTCCGTATTTCACTATTAGTTATAATGTTAGCTGTAGGACTTTTGTAGATGTGCTTTATCAATTCAAGGATATTCCCCTTTTTCCTATTTTTTCTGAGAGTTTTGTCATGAAAGAGTATTGAATTTTGTCAAATGCTTTTAATGCATTGATTGATATAATCACATGGTTTTTCTCCTTTAGGTTGTTAATATGGTGGCCTATACTAATTGATTTTTGAGTATTGAACCAGAATTGCATCACTGAAATAAACACTGCTTGGTTACGGTGTATAGTTATTTTTATATATTTCAGAATTTCAGTTACTAATATTTTGGCTAAAGACTTTGCATATGTAATCATGAGAGGTATTGGCCTAGTGTCTTCTCTTTTTATATTATCTCTGTCTTTTAGTATCAGGGAAATATTAGCTTCTTAGAACAAACTAGAAAGAGGTTTATAAATTTTACTCATCTTTTCAAAGAACAGTTCTTTGTTTCAATGATTTTTCTTTTCTTTTTTATTTACTATCAGATTCATTGATTTATTTATCTTTTTTATTTACTTCCTTTTGTTTGCTTTGAGTATATTTTGCTCTTCTTTTTCTAGGTTCCTGAGGTGAGGCCTTAGATGATAGATTAGAGACTTTTCTTCTGTTCTAATGTATGCATTTAGTCTATAAATTTTCCTTTTGGAACTGCTTTAGTAGAGTTCCACAAATTTTGATATGCTTTATTCTCATTTTTATTTAGTTAAGTGTACTTTCAAGTTTCTCTTGAGACTTTTTATTAGATCATGTATTATTAAATGTGTGTTGTTTAGTTTCCATGTTTTGGAGATTTTCCTCTTATGTTTCTGTTATTGATTTCTAGTTTGATACCATTTTGGCCAGAGAATACACTCTGCAACATTTCAGTTCTCTTAAATTTGTTGAGGCTTGTTTTCATGGCCCAAGATATGATCTACTTGGTATATGTTGTGCGAATGTCTGAGAAGAATGTGTATTCTGCTGTTGTTGGGTGGAGTGTTCTATAAACATCAGTTAGATCCTGTTGGTTGATGGAGAAGGAATGTCCATTGTGTTTACCCAGATTTGTGCTTACTACGTGGTTCCTTCTTTCTTGATTTTCCAAGATTTCTTCTTTTATCATTTTCCTTCTGTTTAGAGAAATTTTCTAACCATTATTTTAGAGTATGTATCCTGGCAACAAATTTTCTTAGTTTTCTTTCAGCTGAGAAGGTCTTGACATCCCCTTCCTTCCTGAAGGATATTTTCAGTTGGTATAGAATTGACTATACTAAGTCAACTATAGTTGACAGCTTTTTTCTTTCAACACTTGAAAATTATTGTGACACTTCCTTGTGGCCTCCATAGTTTCTGATGAGAAATCCACTGTCATTAAAGTTGCTTTTCCTCTGTAGGTAAGGTGCCATTTTTTTTGTTTGTTTTTTGGGTTTTTTTTTGGAGGAAGATTAGCCCTCAGCTAACTACTGCCAGTCCTCCTCTTTTTGCTGAGGAAGCCTGGCTCTGAGCTAACATCCGTGCCCATCTTCCTCTAGTTTATACGTGGGACGCCTACCACAGCATGGCTGCCAAGCAGTGCCATGTCCGCACCCGGGATCCGAACCAGTGAACCCCGGGCCGCCGAGAAGCGGAACATGCGAACTTAACCGCTGCGCCACCAGGCCAGCCCCAAGGTGCCATTTTTTTCTGGTTGTTTTGAAGGTTTTTTTTCTTTGTCTTTAATTTTGAAAAGTTTACTTGTGATGTGTCTTGGTGTGGATTTACTTGTGTTAATCCTGTTTAAGATTCATTCAGCTTCTTGAATCTATAGATTTATATGTCTTGTGAAATTTGGGGATTTTCCAATGTCAAATTTCAATGAATATTTTTTCAGCTGTGTTCTCTTTCTCTTCTCCTTCCAAAAGTCTGATGACACAAATATTAGGTCTTTGTTTTAGTACCGCAGATCCCTGAGGCTATCTTTATTTTTATTTTTATTCTATCTTGTCTCTGTTGTTCACATTGGTTATTTACATTGTTTTATCTTCTCATTCACTGATGCTTTCCTCTCTCACATCCATTCTGCCATTTAGCTCATCACTGAGCCATATTTTCATTATTCTATTATTCAGTTTTAGATTTCCATTTGGTCCTTTTTTCATCTTCCTTTGCTGAAACTTTCTATTTCTTTAATGAGCCTTTCTACTTATATATTTATTTGTCTTAAGAATATTTGTCATTACTTTTGAAGCATTTTTATCACAGTGCTTTAAAAGTCTTTGTCAGATAATTCTAACACCTCTGTAATCTTGGTGGCGGGATCTACTCATTGTCTTTTTAAGTTCAGTTGTAGATTTTCCTGGTCCTTAGTATGACGAATAATTTTTTGATTGACACTGTGTCTGTTTGTATTATGTCGTGAGACTCTGGATCTTATTTAAACCTCATGTTTCTCTTGGCTTTCTCTTACACAGCTCCAGCATTGCAAGGGGTTGGAAAGACAATCTCATTACTCTCAGATGGAGATAGAATTACAGGTTCTCCACTTGGCCTCTATTGGAAACTGAGATGGGGGTTACTTCTTATTATTACTAGGCAGGTGTGGGTGTTCCAGTTCACCTTGTGATATTCACTGACACTGAAGTGGGGGTGCCACCCTCATTTTGCAAGGCATAAGAGACAAAATATACTATAGTTCCTTCTTGAATATTCTGCCACTGCTTGCTTGACTAGATGTGATTTTCTAAGCCTGATTGTCTTGGGATACATGGAAAGGATAGTAATGACCATTAACAAGTAATTCTCATCAAAATCTTGATATTTAAATTAAATGTTTTTTTACTTTATCTGAAGCTAAAGCCTATTGATCTGAAATTCTGGTCATATGGGAAAACTTGATATTGTAATAATGTTGTGTATATCTTAATTTGTCTGAGTTGAGTTTCTCAATTTTTATTAGAGACCTAAAGGGTTCTTTGTACCTCAAATTAAATAAAATTATTACTCCAGGGAATTTAAACTGCTGAAGAATCTTCTCCTGTACTTTGGCAACTGGCACTGGTTTAGTAAAGAACAGAATTAGGTAACTTTTCAAATCATGTCCTCACGGGGAACAGGGCAAGATCCTTATGTATTATCCATGGTCAGAAACTATGATTTGGTCTTCTTAGGCAACCTGAATGATCAAATTCTTTCATGATGTTCCCTTCCCCAGGTAGAATTCATTATTGGTCATTCTGCCCTGTATTGGGATCTTTACATTTCAGCCTCTAAACAGTAGCTTCTTGAAGGTAATGTCCATGTCTGGCTAACTTCTATCCCTAGTTCTTAGCATAGGAAAAAAGTTTGTTATGTGTCAGTTAAGGTTCGCTTTTTGAGTAGCCTAGCTCATTGCATACTCTTTCATAGCCACAAATGTGACCCAAATACTAGCCAGCTATCTTTATAAATGTCTATCTCTAATCACAAATGAGGATTTGAAAGGGAACAGAATAAGGTTGTTTGGAGCAATGATTAAGAGACAGGGCCTGTCTCAGACCAGTCACAAACTCTTGGAGAAGTTGCCTTATGACTCTGAGCTTCAGCTCCTTTATCTATAAAATGTGAAATTAATAGCACCAAGATTATGGAATTTTTCTAAAATAATTAATTATTCCATATAAAATCCTTAGCACTGTGCCTGTCATGTAGTAAACAATCAATAGTTTCTTTTAGTTGTTTGTCTTCAGTGATCAGTGCAAATTCATCCTCATTATTTGTGGTGAGTATTCTCCAAGATGGGATCCAATGATCCCTGCCTCCTGGTATTCACGTCCTTGTATGTTCCCCTACTCTTGAATGTAGACTGGACCTAGTGACTAACTTCTAAAAAACAGAATATGACAAAAATGATGAGATGTCACTTCCGAGATTGAGTTACAGCTTGCTCACCTCTCTTGTCCTCTCGCTTACTCTGAGGGAGGCCAGCTGCTATGTTGTAAACTACCCTGTGGAAATACCCATGTGGTAAAGATCTGGAGAAGGCCTCTGGCCAAAATCCAGCCTGCAGTCCAACAGCCTGTGAGGAACTGAATCTCATCAACAGACACACAGATGAGCTTGGAAGTGAATCCTCCCTTAGTTGAGTCTTGAGATGACTACCATGTCCAATCTTTTGACTACAGCCTTTGAGGGACCTAAAGCCCGAGGACCCACTAAGCCACCCTGATATTTCTGACTCACAAAATAAATGTTTGTTACTTTGAAACACTAAATTTTAGGTAATTTGTTACATGGCAATAGATTACTAATACTGTATTGGAAAAAGGACTAAGCTAAAAATGAGCTATTGGTGATGGCTCATTAGAATCTTTATATTCAGAAATCTGCCCATTATAGTCATGTTTGTACCTTTAGCCATGGGAGAAATATGGTTGATGAAGACATGTGCCCCTGTGCTATGCCCACTACCTGATATCCCCACTCGATGTTTATCTGGTTGAACATAATTTATAATAAGCACAATATCTGAGGCTGAACAGCAAAGTGGTGTTGATGTGGGGCAGAGAAAAAGAGGGTAAAGAATTAGGACTGACATTTTATGTCTTTTAAAAAATCTGACCTTTTGGAAATATCACTGTGTACATTTAAAATATTAATAAAGGCTCTTGCTGTTAGTAGGCAAAGAGGGTTGTTGTCATGTGTGACCTTTTATTGAAAAAAGAAAATTGACAGTTTTATTAGCAATGGAATATCACACGAGAAAATGTAAAGGAGGAAGAAAAGCTGCCGCAGTAGTAATTAGTTACATAAGCTGAATATTGTTAGATAGCTGAGATTTTAAACAAGGGGAGCCGAAATGTGACTTAGAGCCTCCTCCACCGACGTCAGTGTAAATTATGGCCGGATTGGGAAGGCACTATTCCTATTCTATTGTTTTGGGAAGGATTATCCAAATATATTTCCCTGTTTGTTTGTTTGTTTGTTTGTTTTTCATTTCAGCTAAGATATTCTCCTCAAGGAGAATCAGGTAGATGAGCTTCTAATCCCCTATGCACTGCTACCCATTTTTGCACTCATTCAGCAGATATTTATTAAGTACTCATGACACGCTTGACATTTTTCTAGGCTCAGAGGAATCAATGATGAATAAAAGAGATAAGGTCCTTGCCCTTGGGGAGCTTATGTTCCAAAGCGGAAGATAGGAAATAAGCAAGCATGTAAATATACGTAACTGCTATGTTGAAAGAGCAAGATCTAGAAGGAACAATCATAAAACAACATTTTTTTTTCTTCCTGCAACTTCTTTAAACTCTGTGAGATTAGTTCTTACTCTCTCCATGATGAAATGTTGATCCAATCTCAGAATCTTCAACTCACATAATAACTCCAACAACAAAAGTTTCTCCAATCACTTTTAGGCACAAAACTGTGTCATTTAAGTAATAAAAGTATCCAGTCCCATGGACTAGTCAAAACTCTTAATTCATTTATAGCTAAAGCTTCTGGCTTTACCAACCAATGGGGGCAGCCACAATCAACTTCTCTCCATGAGACTTTCCCACGTAAGTGTCTGACGCCACCTAGGAGACATACTTTCCAAAAGATTCGCTGAAGCCTGTAGCAGGTTGGGACAGACAGTGGGTGAGGGAGGAAAATCCACAGCAAACCAACTCTCCCCAAATTACCTTTCTCTGAGATCTTTCCTCTTAACCTTTCCATACACTTGAGGTGAGTGTTGGGGCTCAGGCCACAGAATTTTTTCTTTTCCCCAATATCCTCTGCAAGTTGTAGCCTAGCATCTCATTTTGGAATGTGTGAGTACCTGGCACCTATTTTATTCTCAGCTTCTTAGGGCCTTGGCCAAATTAGATACAGAAAGAGTCCCTATTAAACATCTATCCAGCTAATATATTTTCCAGGTAGGGATAATAGCAATAATTAAAAATAATAAAGCAAAGTATGGCATAGTTTATTATTGGGTTGATAGGAAAGTTTTTTTAAGGAGGTAACCCTGCCCCATTGAAGGGGTTTTACAACAAGGACATAGGAAAGAATAATGTCATTGAACTGACCTTGGGCTTATTTACCAAATAAAATTTAAGCAACTGGAAGGAAGGGATCTTGACTTAGATTCTTACAGTACTGTCCTTTGCCCCTCTCCCAGTACTGTTCAGTGGTAAAGGCTCAATAATTTTTGGTGTATTGACTAAATGATTGCGAAGATAGAGAACTGAGAGGTCCCTTGCTGAGATTCTTAGCCATGTGAATTCATGCCCATTAAAATATGCCATATGTGTTGATCAGGTTGGTGGTACACTTTTGGGGGTTTACTAGCCACTGAGAATTCTTCCTTTTGCTCATATTTTCCCTTCTTTCAGATCTAGTCTTTCTTTATTTAGAAAAAAACATTTATTTATTTATTTTTTAATTTTAATTTTTACAGCAATAACATTGGATTATAACATTATATAACTTTAAGATGTACATCATAATATATTTCGAATTCTGTGTAGATTACATCATGTTAACCACCCAAAGAGTAATTATAATTCATCATCACATGTGTGCCTAATTACCCCTTTTGCCCTCCCCCTTCCCTACATCCCCCCTGGTAACCATCAATCCAGTCTCTGTTGCTATGTATTTGTTTGTCACTGTTTTTACCTTCTACTTATGAGTGAGATCATATGGTATTTGACTTTTTACCTCTGACTTATTTCACTTAGCATAATACCCTCAAGGTCCATCCATGTTGTCACAATGGCTGGATTTCATCATTTCTTATGGCTGAGTAGTATTCCATTGTGTATATCTACCGCATCTTCTTTATCCATTTGTCTCTTGATGGGCACCTAGGTTGCTTCCAAGCCTTGAAGATTGTGAATAATGCTGCAATGAACATAGGGGTGCATGTATCTTTATGCATTTGTGTTTTCAAGTTCTTTGGATAAATACCCAGCAATGGAATAGCTGGATCATATGGTAGATCTATTCTTAATTTTCTGAGGATACTCCATACTGTTTTCCATAGTGGCTACACCAGTTTGCACTCCCACCAGTAGTGTATGAGGGTTCCCTTCTCCCCACATCCTCTCTAACACTTCTTGTTTCCTGTCTTGCTAATTATAGCCATTCTGACTGGAGTGAGGTGATATTTCATTGTAGTTTTGATTTCCATTTCCCTGATAGCTAATGATGTTGAACATGTTTTCATGTACCTGTTGGCCATCCATATAACTTATTTGGAGAAATCTCTGTTCAGATATTTTGCCCATTTTTTAATTGGGTTGTTGGAGAAAAAATATTTTTAAAGCTGTGACCTGTATTTTGGAGAGTGTTAACTTCAAAGAGAATCTCAGACTAAAGTTTAAACCTGTCTTGGCTTGATATGTGGTTCCTCTTTAACTGATACATTTATGGACACAGAAAGGAAACTTGGACATTTACAGAAAACTTTATGAATATTTGAATGAATCCTCATCAAGTAGCATTAAGAGACTAAGTGCCTTTATAGCAGAAAAAAAAATAGCCGTCATAGAACCCAGAGTCAAGTGGGAGTTGTAAGTGTAAACTACATGAAATCTATTTACTAGAAAATAAATATATGTCCTTATGAAAGACTTGAGGCAGCCAAAGACTGTCCTTACCATGCTGTCTAGGTCTTTCTAACCAAACTAATACCAAACTTAGTCTATGTCTAAGGAATTTCTGTCTGAAAATAAGCTGCCAAGTAGAATTCAGGTAAAATATGAGTTATTTTTATAATTTAAGAATTAAGAGTATATAATTAAGCTAGTTGGGCTGACCTTTAGTTTCAAGAATTTAAAACCAAGAATGCATGGAAAGAAAAATGGTTATCCCTGTAGACAAGGACAACACAGTCTTTAATGACTGAATCACCTTGTAGCATATAATAGGTATTCAAGGTTTATTTGTAGATTTGTGAATTATTTTTTTATTCAGCCCACATTCATTGGTTATGTGTTAAGTGGCAAGCACTGAACTAGACACAGAGCATTCAAAGAGGACAATGACATCCTTTTCACCTTCAAAGGGAAAATGAAGGTCACACTTTATTTTATGTTGAAGATTTAATATTTTTGATACATAGAATTAAATAACATAATCTTAAAGTTCATTTTACTTGTTTATTTTTGCTTTCTAAATGTGACTGCTAGAAAACTTAAAGTTACACAAGTGGTTCACATTCTATTTCTGTTGGACAACACTGGTCTGGGGGTATTTCCCACACATGCCCAAACCATCTACCGGCACTTCAGTCCTACACTGGTGAACGTCCAGGAGAGGGCTTCGCTATGAACGCTATTTACTGGCAGTCTAAGGACATTGGCAGGAATCTCTGATGAGTGGCATTTAGCCTTCCAGTCTGGATGTATAAGACCCTCAAGTCTTATCTAAGCTCGCATCTCAAGTGTGATACTGTTTATAAAAACATTTTATAAGTTGTTTTCTTCTTCTTGCACAAGTGTGGGCCAAGCTTTAGAGATGGTGTCACTTAGGGAAGAATATAGGCCTTTTATTAAGTCCTTAGAGTTGTAAAACTTCTCCACTCAGGTCAACTGTGAAAACATTGGCCACGTGCATCAACTATCATAGTAAAGTTTTGGAAAACAGTCACTGATAATTGACCATTAATATTTTCTTTTTTTTAGGGAACCGAGAAGTAGATGGAAGAGATCAAGTGTGATTGGAGTAGAGACACAACTGAGTAAGTAAGTGTAAAGTCTCTTCAGAGAGATGCAATGATGAGTAACCGGCTATCAATTGATAGCAATTATGGATGATGACCCTGTTGTTTTTCCTCAGGAATTACCTTTGGCGATTTTTTTACTTTCTCTTGTAGGTTTTAAATACTTCAAAGTTGGGAAATATTTCTGTGGTAGATTGCTTACAAAAATGGCTAGAGTTATTCCCCTCCCTGTTTCCATGCCCCTTCACCATGTGGCTTTGCTGTTTTTCCCATCGAGAGGCGGAGTCTATTTCTCCATTCCTTGAATCTGGTCTGACCTGTGACTAGCTTTGACAAATGCAGCAGAAGTGACACGGTGCCAGTTCTGGGTCTGTACCGTACGAGACCTTTGGTGCTTCTGTCTTTCTCTTGGAAGCCTGCAACCACCATGAGAACAAGCCCAGGTTATCCTGGTAAAAGGTACTTTAAAAATGCGGGACAGAAATGAACTGCCCCAGGCAAGGTCATCCTAGACTAGTCAGCACAGACACCTAGCAGCTGACGACAGACGTGAGTTAGTTGGCTGAGACAAGAACAGCCACCCAGTTAAGCCCAGCCCCAATTACTGACCCATAGAATCATGAACTAAATTAATGATTACTGTTTCAAGCCACTAAGTTTTGGAGTGGTTTGTTACGCAGAAAAAGCTAACTGATAGAGTCTTCTAGTTCTTTTATTTTCTTCCCACACAATATAATCTAAATTTCTAACGTTGGGTGACTACTGCTGATTACACTCTGTAACATTTAAGTGATGAGCCTACTTGAATATTGAAATCATACTTCTTGTCCCCAAAATGATTTAACTTAAGATGATACTGAAAATTTAGAAGACAATTAAGAAGCTGGAAGGCTATAAGTAGTCTGGTTCCACATGCTTTTAATAAGGTCAGCTGATTTTTAAGGCTCTAAAACAATTTTATCTCCGGATAAGTTCTCAGAGAAAAGGCCTATTATATATTAAAAAATCACATCTTCAGTGATTCTGATCATTTTGGAATGTTTTCCACTGTTTTATTATGCCCTCTGAAGATATGAGTTCAGTCATTAAACTCCATCCTCTGGCAGACAAAATGCCGATATTATTTCCGTTTGAGTGGGATAATACCGTAATCAGGGTACTCTTTGGAGTTACATGCCTCTTCAGGGAAATTGTGCCTGCTTCAATGTAGCTAGGACTAAATGTGAAGGTGACATATCATGTGACACTTGGCTATGCTAGAAACTTGAAGAAATAAGCATCTTACTTCAAATATGCACATAAGAAAGTGAGTTCTTACAGAAACATTTCCTTTAAAAAAATCTGATTCAATGAATGGAGCTACAGGTCATTCAAACTGGCTCTTGGCTCTTGGCTGGACTATTTATTTATTTTTTCTCATATAACAGATCAAACGCGGAGTAAGACTGTTGGACTAGAGTTCCTATGGGGTGGTGCCTGGTGGGAAGGCCACAGGGAAGTTACATGGATCTTTGGAAGTGAACAGACCATGGGCAGAAAGTGGAGAGGGTGAGTGAGGTGGTGAAGAGATGAGCCCATGGCTACAGAATCTCCATCCTTCAGTGACACCACAATGCTTCACAATAACTTCCTCAAACATATGCAGACTGTGATTCTATTTCTTGAGGAAGCTGGTAAGGGGTGGAGGCTGATGTCAATGAAACCAATTGAGAGAGAGGGAGGAGTTGATGCATGAGAGAAACCACAATGAAGTATCACCTCGCTCTAGTCAGAGTGGCTATAATTAACAAGACAGGAAACAACAAGTGTTGGAGTAACGGTCATAAGTATGGAGATGAGAGAAAACAGTGGGATGATAACATTGGAGATTTTGTGAAATTGTGGCAAAGGACTTTGTGAATTGTGGGGGAGGACTAGAAACACCCCCAAGGAAATTCAATGTTTCAATTCATAGTAACTTAATTTCTGACAGGTAGAAGGGCTCCAAGTTATTTACAAGATGTTATGTGGCAGAAGGTTTCCCAGCATATGGGTGATAAGGAGCAATGTACAGCTGCATCATTAAATCATTCCCCTTGAACTGAGGTACAAGCACAAAATCCAACCTCAACTGTACAGTTGTGCAGGGAGTAAACATTGATCCACAGAGGGCATGGTGGTCCTTATGGGAGGAGGGTGGAAACTACTCTGAGACTGACATCAGAACCTCTGAGAAAGCATTTCCAAGACTACATGTTTCAGAGCGATCTAGGCTCATGAGAGAGCCAAGAGAAATACGTGAAATTACCAAAGTGACTTTCTCATGACATTTCAGACTGAAAGTTGGTAATGACGATGTTTAACCAAGGTTTTGTTTTGCTTTGTTTTCTGAAAAAAAACGAAGACCGTTCTGGAAGGGAAAGGAGCTTCACAGTGAGTCCTGGGTCCTGATTTGTTGAGAGAGGATTCCCTGCACACTGGACACTAGGCTGTGTCGATCTCAGGGCCGGCTGTCAGCAATGGTTGGAATCCTAGTTGAGGCTACTCATTTCTAGAAACTGGAGATATTTTTAGGAGTGTAGTGCGAGGAAATAGAATATTTTAAAATCGCTGTCAGAACAGTAGCTATCAAACTGGGGTTTATGGATTCTCTAGGAGAAATTTTGCTTTTAGAATTTTCATTGGATGACTGAATAAAAGAGCAATATTTTAAAGCCTATTTTGGATCCTCCAGATGATGCCTTATAAGTAAGTCTTGTCCTACAATTTCAGTGCCTACATTTTCAAGCATGGAGCCAATTGAAGGCCTAAGATGTTGTTACATGGTACAAATAAAGGTTTTGTGGTTGTTTAACAATGGAAAAGTGGTGGGAGAAGAGCGCCATCATGGGACACAAAACGCTAAAGGCGTGTCAAATTCAGAGGCAGCACTAGGGTCCAGAAATTTCATTTTCTATGCATTACTCATATTTGAGAAATACTGGGTTAGAATGTGGCACTGAAATGCCCTAAGATGGCACGCTTCTGGGCAGAAGGTGCTAGGAAAGCTGTGTGGTCTCATGTTAGAAATGTTCTGTGCTGGCTGTGCTGCCCAACACAGCAGCCCCTGGCCACATGGGACTATTTAAACACATATATAAATGGATTAATTTTTTTTAAGTAAAAAATCAGCTGCTCAGTTCCACATTTCACACGTTTCAATTGCTACATTTTGTTAGCTACTTTTCAAGGGTTCAATATCTACATGTGGCTAGAGGCTCCTATATTTGACAATACAAACACAGAAAATGCCCATCATTGCAGAAAATTCTACTAGCCAGCTCTGCTCCATGTTCTCCAACTTTTGAACACCTCAGTTTCTTTGTGGAAGTGACCAATAGGTATATGCCCAGGTGTATGGCAATTGAAAGAGTTGATTGGATTCATGTATCTATTTGGTGACCACACGTGAGCAGGGGTAAAAACAGATATGTGTTGAGACTGAAACTTGTTTTGTAAGCATGAGACATGCTGGAGTGTCTACTTGGGAAAATGAGGCTTGACAGTGGTTAGTCACAAGAGGAATGTTGACAATTTGTGTATCATCTGAGAGAATCCCAAATTCTCACTCATCGTGATGCTCATTTGAGAGAAATAAAGAGGACTGTGGCACTGACAGCCTTCAAGGGATAAGACAAAATGTCTAGCCAATTTTCAACAGGAAGCCCTGGTCCAGGTATGGATGACTAGCAAGATGTCCGTGTGACTCAGTCTCTACTGGTTAGATGCCCGACACCGAGGCGCACAGGGGGTTAGAGTTTGTACCTTGCATCCGAGGGAAGTCACCAAACTCAAAAATCCTGACTGTGTGGCATTCCTAAGGAGGCTGACCCCAAGCTCATATACGTTCAGTCTCTACCAGGATTCTCACACATAAGCCTGGCATAAAAGCAGCAGAGATATTAGACTTTGAGGCTGCAGGGCACATCATGGACACCATTAGTGAGTTGGGTTCTGCATCTGAAACCAGGATATGATACTGAGGGGTGGAAGATAGCAAGAGGGCCCCAGAAATTTCTTGCCAGCACAATAGAATAGGGGCTTGGAATTAGATTCAATTTGAGTTATAGAGAAAATGAGGAAATGTAACATTCCTTGCTTATCCTAATGTGAGAAATAAGAGCTATTCCCCATGTAACTGTGTTCCTCACAAAAGCAGGGGAAGGGAGTTTTGTAAAAAGTTTATACAGGGTAGGAGGTAGGCATGAGATGAAATGCTGGTAACTCCGAAGGACAGAGGAGAGGAAAGAGCTGAAACCTTGGGGATGTAGATTCAGGAATTCAGAGATCATCTGGGGTCACTGGATTCAAAAGAAACCCAAACCTGGGGACTTGAGTCAAGTTAGCTAAATCTATGTGTCAGTATACAGCAACTTATGTTATATTTTATTTATATTAATAAATCCTGCATTGTGTGTGTGTGTACACGTGTATCTTGATATTTTATATACCATCATTCACCATCATTTCATTTCTTTATACAATATGATATATTTAGTTAAAACACATTTATATTATGCTTACTATATGCTAGGCACAGTTGTAAATGCTTTATAAATATCAGCTCATTAAATACACATAACAATCCCAGCATGTGGAATTCACCGCCACAGTTTAGAAATGAAGAGGCTGGCACAAAGATGGTAAGTGATTTCCTGAGTATTCCGCAGATAGAAATAGTTCTGCTGATATTTAAACCTAGGAGTTCTTGTTTCAGAATCTAGACTCTTAACAGCTCTGCTTTGCTAAAGCACTCTTCATCCTCGATCTTTCGTTCTATTCTTTCCAGGTTAAAAGATAGAAGTTAACAAAAAACGTCAGCTCATGTTTCAGCAGATTTTGTGGAATTCAACAAGGCAAAATCCTCTCTAGTCCTTCAAAAAACATTTTCTTCAAGAAGGTCATGGCTAACTTATCAGCTACCCTTCAATCTTACTCATGAAACATCAATGGAACTACCTTGAATTGTAGGTTCTAGTGTAGGTTTAGCTGAAAATTCAAGGCTCCCCTTTAGAGTTTGGAAGAGGTTGGTCAGACTACTGGACCAGAATAAGGAGGGAGGCCATTTGACATTTTTTTAAATCAAGATAATTCATACACCATACAATTCATTCTTAGAAAGTGGGCAAGTCAGTGATGTGGTTTTAATTTATATTTCCATAATTATTAATCACGTTGAGCATCTTTTCACATGCTTTTTGGCCATTTGTGTATCTTATTTGCAGAAAGGTCTACGTATTCAAATGCTTCGCCCATTTTTAAATTAGATTGTGTGTCTTTTTATTATTGAGTTGTAAGAGCTCTGTATATTCTACATACGAGTCTTCTATTAGATGTATGACATGCAAGTATTTTCTCCCATTCTGTGGGTAGTCCTTTCACTGTTTTATGGTATCATGTAAAAGACAAATATACTTACTTTTGATGAAGTCAAATTATCTATTTCTTTTGGATTCTTATGCTTTTGGTATCATAGGTAATAAATCGCTATCTAATCAGACGTCATAAAAATTTACACCTATGTCTTCTTCTAAGACTTTTATAGTTTTAGCTCTTATAGTTAGGTGTATTTTGAGTTCATTTTACATATGGCGTGCAGGAGTGGTCCAGCATCATTCTTTTGCATGTGGATATCTAGTTGCTCCAGCACCATTTATTGACAAGACAAGTCTTTCTCCACTGAATTATCTTGGCACCCTTGTCAAATATCAATTCCACATAAATGTGTAGGTTTACTCTTCAACTCTCAATTCTATTCCATTCACCAAATGTCTATTATTAAATCAAAATAGTTCACAGTTTCAACATTCATTAGATTATGCTGCATTCTTTTTAATGTTATGCCTTTGAAAACCTAAGTTTTCAGATAAAAATGTGTAAAAATCATTGTGGGAAAGGAGAGGAGTGTGAGGGTGCCCAATCTTATCCTGAATTTTAAAAAGTTTTGCAGTATTCAACAGGAAAACACATCCCATTAGTAACTGTGCATATTTACAACTGAGTTGATATTTATGTGTGTCATGTTTCCAAATGGCTACTCATTTGTTAATAGACATATAATTATCAAGTTGTTTGTATATAACTCTTTGATAAATGGAACTGTTAGTTTTCCTTTGACCTAAGCATGTTGTGAAAAAATTACTGAGATACTAAGGATGTCGTGAATCTAGAAAACTTGGGAACCACTGACCAAGGAGCTTACTAGAAGGAGACAGGACATGTGACTAAGCAAGCACAATAAAACGTTATAGAGTTCTGAAAGATGTCCATGTTGACAGTGGAGTGGAGTGTCCAGCTTCAGAGGAGAGATGATACGTCATCTGACTTTCAAGAACAAGGGAGTTTTATCATTAATCCTGCAGAGTGGAAGAGAAAGGAGCTGGAAAAAGCACATGGAGTCTAAAACACAGACAGTGATGTACCTGAGATGGGTTTTTGGAGAGTACATCAGATGGAGACCCTCTTTTCTTTCATAAATTAAGAAGAAATTAAGAGGTGAGGAAATGGAGTAACTGAGTGAATGGTCATCTAGATAGCTAATGGTGAAGGAAATGAGAGAAACAGGACGGTAGGTCATTGTTGCTAAGATTCGGGTTAAATGTTTGTGTTTAGATTTGCTTGAAAGAAAAGCCTGGGACAAAGATACTGCTGCAGGTAGTTTATTGGAACATGGCCCAGGAGGCAGGAATGAGGGAAGAGAGAGAGTAATACAGGAAATGCAGAGCAGCCAATGTGAATGTGCAATGTCGAAGCTGCCACTGTGGGCAATGGGGGCTCAGTTTTATGGGACCTCTGAGAAGCCTTCAGAATTGCCCAAGGACAAACATGAGGCTGAGCATTTAACCTCAAGCTCTCATCCTATCAGGGACTTTAACCATCCCTTATTTCTAGGCTGTGTGTTGAGTAGGCTCCTGCAGCTTCGGGGGAGGCTCTGAGATAGACAAAAGAAACACCAAGCAGAAGGGGGTCTCTGGCAGCTTGAGTCTTGCATGGAACTACCCAGCATAGCGATGTTTAAAATCTGAGAAGGCCCTAGAGGATGTGGTGAGGGGAAACTAAGTTGTTTGTTCCAGAAAGCATTCCTGAGTAGAGGGAAGGAAGCCATAGAAAAGAGAAGACATATACATTAGACCAGAGATTTTCAAAGTGTGGTCCCCTGGACAAGTTGCATAAACATCCCTTCAGAAGATGTTAGAAATGCAAATTCTTGGGTCCTATCCCAAACTAACTGAATCAGAAAATCTGGTATCAGGCCCAGTAATGAGTGTAAGTTTTAGCAAGTCTTCCACGTGATTCTAGTGTCCACTAAAATTTGAAAGTCACTGTATGCATGTGTGCATGTGTGTGTGAGAGAGACAGAGAAATAGGGAGGAGAAAAGAGAGGTAGATGAGAGAGTCAGGTGAGAAGAAAAGGGCAAGCCCAAGCATTATACGTTAATTCATTCAAGTAATGTTTTTTGAATACTTGTGTATGCAAGATACATCCTCATGATTATGTTGAGAATCAACAAAGGCAGAAGGAGAACATAGACTCAAATAAAACACAAATGTTCCTAAATCCCCATTTTTAGTCAGTAACTTCAAAATACATTCCTATCTAGCATTTGACAAGACATAGTGAAAAGTGATCTAACTGGTTACTTTGAATTTTAGTACCTCTCTGTATCCCTCTTCTGACATGATGAAAAATGAAATGGCCAAATTGTGTCAGTGAAGAGAGGAGTGAGGGAAGGTTAAGGTCCACCAGCTAGTTGACTGGCTCTTGAAAAAGTATGAACTAAAGATATGTCCCTTTTCCTGCCATCTATCTTACACTCTAGCGGCAGCTAAAAAGTAGAAAATTGGCAGTGCTTCAAGTTGGGAGTGGATACCTTTCAATGTCTACTGGCAAGGAACAGTTATGAACAAGCGTAATGCATCACCCTCCATGACTATTTTCTAAGAAAAAATAAGGAGGAGAAGTTTCTATTCACTGTGATGACAAGACAGAAAATGTTTCTGTACTTACAGTGTGCAATTTAGAGTTATGAACTGAATACTTACCTGGAAACCATGCCCATCTTCTTTTTGAGGAAATTTATCCTTATGCTATAAAGTTTTTCTTTACATGGATTTCTATGGTGTTTAGTGATCACAGAAAATAATCGCTCCCATTTTCTGTCCAACTCTACTTATGCCTGAATCAGTTGACTCTATTGAATTTTTCATAGAGCATTATATCCAGAATGACATTGGCATCAGGAGTGGGAGTGCTATCCTGGCTGAGAGCTAGAACTACTGACGGCTGTTCTTTCCTACAAGGAGAAAAGAACACCCCTTCTTCCTTGTGTATAACTGCCTAAGGGGCAAAAGTCTTGAGTTTCTTACCTTGATGGAACATATTATCAAATTATGATGTTTTGAGGCCTGGTTACCAGAATTAAAGGTAGAATTGATCTGTACACATTTCAGCACCTGGTTATTCCTTTTGTGTGAGTTTTGGTGGAGGAGGGCTTTGTTTGAAAAAGTCAATATAAGACTAGTGCTGCCTATAGGCAGGAGTGTATGCTCAAGAGACAGAGAAAATGAAAAAGATGAGTACTTCAATATGTAGTGTGGATTGTATTTAGATTACTAACAAATAAAATTGTATACAATAGGGAGAATGCTCTACCAAAGATTAAATTTCTCTTTTTATTGGCCGTGTACTAGAGAGAGATGATGACTGAAGACTCACTTTAGGGCATAAAATCTATTTCTTTACATCACTCATAACAGGAGGGAAAAATGTGTGTGTGTGTGTGTGTGTGTGTGTGTGTGTAATCTGTCTTTAGGGTCAAGGATGGAAAGTTTTCAGGGAAGCAACTTTGCAGATCTAAAAGGAGGGCTGTGGCATGTTAGGAGGGGCTATTCCTAAGAGGGGAATAGAGAAAGTTCAGTGCTGAGAGATGCTGATTTTTGGACTGACCCCAAAGACTGGGATCAGTGAGCATAGTGAAGGACCAGGGAGGATGGGCTGCTAGTCAGAGACTGATAACAGAACCTGGCTGAGAGGCCCCATCCTAACACTGAGCTCTGAACATGGCTCAACAGGGAGTAGTGGCAAAATCTAATATCCACTCATGATAAATACTTGAAGCAATCTAGGAATAGAGTGGAACTTAACTTGATAAAAAATGTCCCCCCAAAACCTACAACTAGCATCATACTTAATGGTGGGAAACTGGACACTTTCCTCCTAAGCAAAAATGTCCTCTCTCACTTCTCCTATCCAACATCATACTGGAAGTCCTAGATATTGCATTAAGACAAGAAATGGAAAAGTAAACTGTACAAACTTGAAAAGAAAAAATAGGACTGTTCCTATTTTCAGATTACATGATTTTCTATCTATAAAATTCCAAAGAATTGGCCAAAAAAAAACCCACTGGAAATAATGAGTGAATATAACAAATCACAGGATACAAGGTTAATGTACAAAAGTCGATTGACTTCCTATATACCAGCAATGAACAATTGGAATTTGAAATTTAAAAAATCCAACATTTACAACAACACCAAAAAGTGACATGCTCAATTATAAATCTGAAAAAGCACTTACAGGATCTATATGTGGAAAACTACATAACTCTTAAGAAAGAAATCGAAGAAGAGCTAAATAAATGGGAAAATAGTCAATGCTCATGAATTGGAAGAGTCAATATTGTTAAGATATCAATTCTTCCCCACTTGATCTGTATATTCAACACAATCAAAATCTCAGTATTCTGTAGATATTTTAAAAATTGATTCTAAATTTCATAGTATGGAAAGGCAGAAGTCCATAAATAGCCAATTCACTATTGAGAAAGAACAAAGTTGGAAGACTCACATTACTATATGTCAAGACTTACTCTAAAACTACAGTAAATAAGGCAGCATTGTTTTAACAAAAGAATGGACACATGGATTTCTGGACAGAATAGAGAGACCAGAAATAGACCCACACATGTAAAGTTAACTGATCTTTGACAAAGAAACAAAGGCAATAAAATGGAGAAAGGAGAGTCTTTTCACCACATGGGTGCTTGTTCAACTGGATGTCCATATGTAAAAAATAATGATGAAGAATCTGAACACAGACCTTATACAAAGTATTAACTCAAAACGGATCCTATACCTAAATGCAACGTGCAAATCCATGGAGCATCTGGAAGAAAACAGGAGGGAATCTGCATGACAGTGGGTGTGGTGCTGAGTTTTTAAATACAGTACAAATAATACTATCTTTGAAAATATATTGATAAGTTGGATCTCATTACAATTAAAACTGCTTTACAGAAAAAAAAGATACCATAAAGAGAAACAAAAGACAAGACACAGACTAGGAGAAACTATTTGCAAAACATGTATCTGATAAAGAATTTGTACCTTAAATATGCAATGAACTCTTAAAAGTTAATAATAAGAAAAATAGTTTTTAAATGTACAGAAGATCTGAACAGATACTTTAAAGAAGACACACAAATGGCAAATAAGCAAATTAAAACATGCTCAACACCTTTTGCCACTAAGAAATTTCAAATTAAAACAATGAAGTACCACTACATACCTAATGCATATTGCCACAATACATAAAATCCAAAAACCTGATAATACTAATTACTGATAAGAATGAGGAGCAGCACAATTCTCATTCATTGCTGGTTGGACTGCAAAAATGGTATGGCTAATTTAGAGAGCAGTTTAGCAATTGCTTATAAAACTAAGCATAGGGGCCAGCTCCGTGGCTGAGTGGTTAAGTTCATGCGCTCTGCTGCAGCGGCCCAGGGTTTGGATCCAGGGCGCGGACATGGCATCGCTTGTCAGGCCACGTTGAGGCGGCGTCCCACATCCCACAACTAGAAGGACCTGCAACTAGGATATACAACTATGTGCAGGGGGGGTTTGGGGAGATAAAGCAGAAAAAAAAAAAAAGATTGGCAACAGTTGTTAGCCCAGGTGCCAATCTTTAAAAAAAGAAAACAAAAAAAACCTAAGCATAGACTATATGATTCAGTCATCACATTCCAAGGTATTTATACGAATGGTTTGAAAACTTATGCCCACATACAAACCTGTACAAGAGTTTTTATAGCAACTTTACTCATCATCACAAAAAATCTTGAGGCAACCAAGATGTCCTTCAATAAGTGAATAGGTAAACAAACTGTGATATATCCATACAAGGGAATATTACTCAGCAATAGAATGTTAAGTGGGAAAAGTCAATCTAGAAGACTACATACTATATTATCCCAGTTATATGGCATTCATGGAAAGACAACACCACATTGATGGTAAAAGATCAGTAGTTGTCAGAGGTTTGGGGGAAAGGGAGGAAGGTTGAATAAGTGATGCAGAGGGAGTTTCAGTCCAAGATGGTGACATAGAGCCTCCTAAACTCACCACCATGGACACACTGAATCAATAACAGAAAGATAGCTGGAAAATCTCTGAATACTTGGAAATTAAATAACACACTTCCACATAACACATGGGTCATAAAGGGAATCTTAAGAGAAATTAAACAATATTTTGAACTAAATGTAAATGAAAGCACATCTTAGAAAAATTTGTGGAGTGCACTGAAGGCAGTGCTTAGTGGGAAATTTATAGCATTGGATGCATATATTAGAAAAGAAGAAATATCTAAAATCAATCATTTAAGCTTCCACCTTAGGAAAAAGAAGAACAAATGAAATCCAAAGTAAACAGAAGAAAAGAAATAATAAAACAGAGCAGAAATCAATGGAACTGAAAATAGGAAATTAATAGAGAAAAATCAATGAAATCTTTAGCTGTATTTTTTTAAAAAGTTCAATAAAATCCATAAGACTATAGCCAGGCTAACTAATAAAAAAAGAAAGAGGACACAAATTCCTAATATCAGAAATGAAAGAGGGGACATCATTCTAGATCCCAGGGACATTGAAAGGATAACTGAGGAATATTATGAACAAATACTATTGGCTACAAATTTGATAACCTACATGAAATGGACCAATTCCTTGAAAGACACAATCTGCCAAAACTCACACAAGGAGAAATAGACAAACTTCATAGATTTACATCTATTAAAGTAATTGAATCAATAACGAATAATCTTCCAAAACAGAAAACATCAGGACCAGATGGATTCATTAATGAATTCTACCAAACATTTAAGGAAGAAATTATACCAATTCTCCACAATCTCTTTAGAAGATAGAAGACAAGGGAGTATTTTCTAACTCATTCTATGGAGCCAGCACTGTCTTAATACTGAAATCAGACAAAGATAGTATAAGAAATGAAAACTACAGACTAATATCTCTCAGGAACATAGATGTAAGAATCCTCCCAAAAGTATTAGCAAATTGAATCTAACCAATGTACAAAAAGAATTATATACCACGTCCAAGTGGCATTTACCCCAGATATGCAAGGCTGGTTCAAAAGTTGAAAATCAACTAGTTTAACCCATCACATCAACTGGCTAAAGAAGAAAAATCACTTCATCATATCAGTAGAAACGGGAAAAGCATTTATAAAAACCTGCCACTCATTTTAGATAAAAACACTCAGTAAACCAGGAATAGAAGAGAACTTCTCCAAGTTGGTAAAGAATTTCTACAAAAGGTTTACAGCTAACATCATATTTAACTATGAGAAACTCAAAGCCTTCCCATTAAGACCAGAAATGAGGCAAGAATGTCTCCTCTCACCACTGCTTCTCAATATTGTACTGGAAGTTGTAGTTAATGCAATAAGACAAGAAAAGGAAATTAAAGGTATACATATTGGAAAGGAATAAATAAAACTCTTTGTTCTCAGATGATATGATTCTATATGTAGAAATCTGAAAGCTGACAAAAAAGTCTCCTGGAACTAATAAGTGATTATAGTAGAATTGCAGGGCACAAAGGTAATACAGATAAGCCAATCACTTTCCTATATGCCAGCAGTGAAGAAGTGGAATTTGAAACTAAAAACAGTATCATTTACATTAGCACCCTCCCCAAATGAAATACTTAGGTACAAATCTAACAAAATATGTACAAAATCTGTAGGAGAAAAACTACAAAACTCTGATGAATGAAATCAAAGAAGACATAAATAAATGGAGAGAGACTCCATTTTCATGGATAGAAAGACTCAATATTGTCAAAATGTTAATTCTTTACAAGTTGACCTATAGATTCAATGCTATTCCAATTAAAATCCCCATAAGCTATTTTATGGATATTGATAAACTGATTCTAAAGTTTATATGGAGAGACAAAAGACCAACACAATATTGAAGGAGAAGAACAAAGTTGGAAGACTGACACTATCTGACTTCAAGACTTACTACAAAGCTACAGTAATCAAGACACTATGAAACTGACAAAACAATAGACAAATCAACCAATGGAAAAGAATAGAGATAGACCCACATAAATATAGTCAATTGATTTTTGACAAAGGAGCAAAAGAGATAATAAAGTAAAAATAGTCTTTTCAACAAATGGTGCTGGAACAATTGGACATCCACAAGCAAAAAAATGAATCTAAACACAGACGTTACATCTTTCACAAAAATTGATAATGATGTCTTTTTTAAAAATTTTCCCCACCTTTATTGAGATATAATTGACAAATAACGTTGTGTAAGTTTGAGATATACAACATGATGACTTGGTATATGTATATATTCTGAAATGATTACCACATTAAGGTTAATTAACACATTCATCACTTCACATAGTTACCATTTTGTGTCTGTGTGTGTGTGGTAGGAACAGTTAAGGTCTACTCTCTTAGCAAATTTCAAGTACATGATACTATATCGTCAACTATAGTCACCCAGCTGTACATTAGATCCTCAGAACTTACTCATCTTATAGCAGAAAGTTTGTACTCTTAGGCCATCTCCCCATTTCCCCCACTCTCCAGCCCTGGTCACCTCCAATCTACTGTCTGTTTATAAGAGTTTGACTTTTTAGATTCCACATATTAGAGAGGTCATGCAGATTTGCCTTTCTCTGACTTATTCATTTAGCATAAGACCTTCAAGTTTCATCTACGTTGTTGCAAATGGCAGGATTTCCTTTTCTATGGATGAATATTTCATTGTATGTATATACCACATTTTCTCTATCCATCTGTTGTCAGACACTTAGGTTATTTCCATGTCTTGACTATTGTGAATAATGCTGAAATGAACATGGGAATGTAGATATCTCTTAGAGATGATGATTTCATTTCCTTCAGATACATATACAGAAGTGGAATTGCTGGATCATATGGTAGTTCTATTTTTAATTATTTGCAGACCTCCATACTGTTTTCCACAGTGGCTATACCAATTTGCATTCTCATCAACAAGCCACAAGGGTTCCCTTTTCTTCACATTCTTGTCAACACTTGTTATTGCTGGTCTTTTTGATAATAACCATTCTAACAGGTCTGAGGTGATGTCTCATTGTGATTTTGACTTGAATTCCCCAATGATTAGTGATGTTGAGCCCCTTTCATATACCTGTTGGCCTTTTGTATGTCTTCTTTGGAAAAATGCCTATTCATATCCTTCGATAATGATATGTTAATGTAGGATCATCTCTTGTAACAAATGGTTCACTTTGGTGGGGGATGTTGATGATATGGAGGCTATGCATGTGTGAAGGCAGGGGATATATGGGAAATCTCTGTACCTTCCATTCAATTTTGCTGTGAACCTGAAACTGCTCTTAAAAAAATAAAGTCTATTAAAAAATAAATAAATACAACATAATTAAGATATATATTTCTTTCTTCTCTTGACTGATTCTTTCTTTCCTGTGACCAAGTTGCTTGCTCCATACACTATCTTGTTTTTACCCTACATTTTAGGTCAATTTACTAGCTGGTGTCTTTTAGTCTTAGTCTATCAACTCTTCATTACAACTTGCCCTACTTGCTAACCACAAGGCTAATATGTTCTTGAGCTCTGTGATCCTTAATCTACTCGGAAAACTCTTGGCTTCCATGACTCTGCATTTGCCTTGTTCTCAGAGCTATGTCTCTGGCCAGTTCCCTATTTCAATACTCTCTTCTCTGAGATTAAACTTTCTCTCAGGACTGCAGTATCTCTATCTCAATCTACGACCTTGATCTCTGAGCACTAGCTTTTGGCGTACACATGTGTGGGGACTTTGTTTCAGCCTCCTTTGGTCTTATCAATCTGCCTCTCAAACACGACAATCTCATTCCTGCCTCAGGCCTTTTACACTTAGGACTTCCCCTCTTGGAACACTCTTCTCCCAAGCATTTCATGTGACCTTCCTGCATCTTATTCAGATATCTGTTCAAATGTCAGGTCCTTAAAGAGGACTTCTCTGTCTATGCTATCCAAAGCAACATGCTCATCCCATAACTTTCTGTTTCCAAGTGGCTTTACTTTTCTTTTCAACAAGTTAATAATATATACTTACGATAGTTTGTCCTCAGTTTCTCTGCACTAGATCTTAAGCTTCAAGGAAGTGGTTTTTTCTGCCTTGTCACCGTATTCCTACTATTTAGGACAGTGCCTGGGTTACTCAAATAATTTTCAATGCTGAATGAGTGAACATCAGCTCTATACTAGAGGACATGATTTTTTTCTTTTTCCTGTCCCAGAACATGCCTAGAATATTATAGCATTAAAATAAAATATAATGCTTTCACTGCTAATGTTGCGAGTGGTTGCTTGCCTTTAGACACTTTTTTCCCTACGTCCATTACCATGTGCTGTTGTTGCCTGTCTTCTTCTGAGGAATAACCACAAACTCAGCCCATGGGCCCTTCATCGGATCGTGTTCCTGTATCTAATCTTCCAGTAGCCCAAACTGATGGGCAGTCCCATGAAAACCACATTACCACAAGCAGCAGAGCCCACAATACATCTACAGATCCTTTGATGGAGAGCTTTCAAATTACCCACCTCAGCTGCAATATCAGTTGATTGAAGCAACACGGTGAAAATAATAAACAGATGCCTGTGTGCAGACAGGCATGGATGGATAGACTAAAGATAAACTTGTCCAGAGGCTTGGGAAGTCCACAGCAATGTCTGAAACTGCCACCCAGCAGAAAATCAGAGAACATTGAAACCGCTAAGCATAGTCCGCTGAGTTGGCTAGGGTTCCCGTTACTGAAACAATACTTTCCAGAGCAAAAATTCATATGCCTAAACCAATGGTGGTATAAGCAGACCCAGAGGGCTACCACACCATTAATATTTCTGGGAAAGTGTTTGTAATATAGCAAGACCTAGGACCCAGGCTGTGACTCCAACTAGGCCAATTTCTGCCCTAGTAAGCCAATTTTTATCTCCTGTACTGTCTGACTTACACCATCAACTACCTCAGTTGACAATTCACAAAATCTAGAAAATAATATTTCTCTACAGACTATCAGGTTTTCAACTGATCTCCATCCTCAGTCCCTGGTTTATTGTCCAACAAAACATGAAGATAAAGCAAATGACTTCAGAGCAGTGGTTCTTGATTCAAGTCTGGGAGGCCTGTGTTTGACCTTACAGGGTGGCGGTGGACTGCAGTGGTTCCCAGTTCAGACCCCAAGTACAGACCACTGCATTCCAAGCCTCACCCTATTATGTCTCACTGAATGATGTAGAACAGATGGTTATCTTTTCTCAGCCTCTGTTTCCTCATCTACAAAACAGGGCCAAAAGTAGTGACTAACCTGTGGAATGATTATAGAGCCAGTGAAATAACCCATGCAAATAATTTAACATGACTGTCATCATCATCTTTTTCTACCTCTCTAAAATGAAGTCACACCACAGGTGAGCAGTCTCACCCATATTGCAGAGCTCTGGGTACACTGTGTTGCCCCTGTGTATTTGACAATTCTGTACCTCCACATAGAACATCATTTCTTTTCTTATGTAAAACTCACCCCCTTATAGTAGGGGCCCAGTAAGGTCAAGTGAATAAAAGTAAATAATATCAGATAAAAATACACTTACAATAATTAAAAAAAACAATTATAGGAATAATTTAAAAGACAAAAATTCAATTAAAAGTGTTATTGACATAATAGAAGATCCTAAGATTAACAGACCCAGGTCATCTAAGATGCAAATAGACTGATGGCCTGAGGATGTGCCTCTGATGTCCAGCATTCCCTGCAGAGATGTTCTCTGAAAGCTGAGACTCCAACAGCCTCCAGGCAGGAAAGGCAGTGGACAGAAGACTTGCTCTTTCAGGTTACTTTAGGTCAACAAGAGGCTCCCATCACCATCCAGGCTCCTCTCAGCTCCCTGCAGGCTCACACAATGGGCACTGACGCCTGCCCACTTTCCTTAGACAGATGGCCCAGTAAATTGATTAGCTGGAAGCCCAAAGTGGTTATTATGGTGTTTGCTAAAGAGTATTTATTTTTCTTGAGTAATTATCCAGTTTGGAGATTTCCTAATCCATGCTGTCTGGCCTAGTGTTTACAAAAGCTCTTGTCTCATGACTGATGACTTTTTTGGCCATTGCAAACTCTGCTTAAGCCACAGAAGGGCAGGAAAGCAAAGGGTGATTTAAACCACTGGCATATGCTGTTTAAGGAACTCGACACAGCTAGGGAAAAAAGCTGCTAAGTTCAGGGTGCATAAATGTATCTTTGCACTTCAAAAAGGAAGAAATGATCAAATCAACACATCTAGGGAAATAGATTTCATCTTCTTCATCAGCAGTGAAGTCTACTGGGGACTGTCATCAAAAGCACAGCGTCCCCCATCGGTGTTAGCCATCCACTCAGCACTGTCACCTGACTGTGAGTGGTATTCTCATAGAGCAGTCGTTCTCAAATTGGGGTCCTGGGGTCCACAGACCAGCAGAATCAGCATCATCTGGAACTTGTTAGAATGCAAATTCTTGGGTGTCATTTCAAACCTACTGAATCAGAGATTCTGTTTCAATATACCCTATAGATATTCCAGAAACATGCCAAAATTTGAGAACTAATGGAATAAAATAATGCCTTATAAAGGATCAGACTCCTACCCTCTTATTTACCTGTAAAGGCACAGAAAATGTTCCTGTGATCTAAGACTTCTAGACTAAGGCCTAAGGTTGCTGTGGGTTTGACTTTGGTACAGAATTCAGGAAGCTGATAGACATTTCAGGTAAATATCAGAGCCTACATCCCCTCTGACCCCTATTATCTTCCATTATACTTCTGACCTCCAGAAACTCAGAGATACTCTCAAGGCCAGCAATCTCCGAGGACCAGATCTTGGCTGGGTTCAGTGTGGTTCCTGCAGAAAGTAGGGGCCACCCCCCCATGCCAAGTCTACCCTAAATCTCATGTATTTACAAAGCCTGGATTCACACCAGAGAGACCCAGAAAAATTCAGCACATGAAGAAGCCCCCAAATCAGCTCATTTTCAGAAGAATCTTCCTTGAATGGGCTACTTCTGAAAGAAATTTCCAACAAGGTGCAGATGTGGGTAGATTTCAGTTAGAATCATTGTGTTGGTTACAATGCTTCTGGTTGTAAGTAACAGAAAACTTAGTTCAAATAAGCTTAAGCAGAAAGGGCTATGTGTTTGCTTATGTAAAGTCTAAAATGGTCTAATTTCAGAAACAGTGACAACTGTCATAGGACAGCTTCTTTTCTTCTCTCAGCCCTGCTTCTTTTCTCTCTTGAATTTATTCTCAGGCAGAATCACCTCAAAAGACAGCAAGGGTGGCCTCTAGTAGCTTGTGGTTTATGTTCCACCAACATAGGGAAAAGAAGGACCCTCTTTTCTGGAAGGCCCATCAAAAGTCCTCGTTAGGGCTCTCAGTGGCCTGCCTTGGCTCATGCACCTATTCCATTCCCAATTGGTGAGGTTAATGCTGAATCATCCTGGCCTGAGGTAGAAGCAGTGCCAACCAAGAGAACCAAAAGAAAAGGGGGCACTCAGCTAAGTGGAAGGTAAGGGCCTTGCTGTCCAAAAGGAGACAGCAGGTTGCCCAAAACAAGTGATTGCTATTACAGGCTCCAAGAAAATGTGTAGAGCTCAGGGGTCTCAGGATAATGCTGCTTTTTGACCCTGTCATACACATGCATAGTGGGGGCATTTGTTCTATGGCCAGAGTTCGCATTTAGATACAGATCAAGACTATTGAATCCAATGTTGGCCAGTGACATCAAGTGTCCTTTTGCTGTTCTCTTTATGAATAATGCACATTCATGTGGTAATATGTTAAGTGGTGGGAGGAGAGGAGTGGTGGGAGGCTTTTACTCATTTATAAGGAGAATATCTGGAAGACCAGAATAAAAATGCTTAACAATCAACTATCTAAAAATTTCAGGACCAAGGGGCCTACAAAGAACTCAGTTTTGAAAATAAATTTAAGAAGATATTAGTTAAAAACTGGTTCATAAAACCATATGAATGATTTTTTCCTTGCATATTTTCAAAAACAGACAGTTGACTTACAAAGGACAAGTTTGCTCCCTCCTCCCAGTCTGAAGATTCATATTCATAACTTCAGCTTTTATCTTTTTTTGAGGAAGATTAGCCCTGAGCTAACATCTGCTGCCAATCCCCCTCTTTTTTTGCTGAGGAAGACTGGCCCTGCGCTAGTATCCATGTCCATCTTCCTCTACTTTATATGTGGGATCCCTGCCACAGCATGGCCTGTCGAGTGGTGTGTAGCTCTGCACCTGGGATGGGAATAGGCAAACACCTGGCTGCCGAAGTGGAATGTGCAAAGTTAACTGCTGTGCCACTGGGCCAGCCCCAACTCTTATCTTTTCATAGGTCAGAGTTTGGCAAATGCAGACCTAGATACATAAAGTTTCCCATGCATAATGAAGAGTCATTTGAATTGTCATACCAAATGTGAAATGTTAAGTGTGGAAGAGCAAGTGTGAAGTGGTTATATGTGGAATGGCAAGTGTGAAATGGTAAGTGTGGAAAGGCAAATGTGTAATGTAATGTAAGTGTGGAATGATGAGTGTGGATGGCAGGCGTAGAGCATAATGCAGTGAATTGCCGTTCAATGTAGCTGCCGTGTTGTACAGCCTGTCTTTGAGGAAGGAGAACTGGGGAACTCTGGCTGGAACACCAAATGTCACACCTCACTGCCTTTCTATCAGATGGAACCTTACCATGGATTAATTCTGTCACAGGAATATCTCAGCCCTGCCAGAAGATATAAGGCCCTCCCTTCCTGGTTCTATCCAGTCGGATGCAGTGCATTGCCTGCTGCAGGCCTGAAGGGGGAAGGAACAGATTCAGCCTTCCTTTTTTTTGAGGAAGATCCAGGCTGAGATAATACCCATGCCCATCTTCCTCTATTTTATGTGTGGGAAGCCTGCCACAGCATGGCTTGATAAGCAGTGCATAGGTCCGTGCCCGGGATCCAGCTGGCGAACTGCAGGCTGCTGAAGTGAAGTGGGCGAACTTAGCTGCTACACCACCAGGCTGGCCCCAGAATCAGCCTTCCTTTTGTCGTCAGTGTTGATATTCTCCTTCCCCAGCCAACTCAGACGGAAAGGTCACTGTAGGTAAATTGAACCCCTTCACCACCCTGAGTTCCGAGCGGCTGCAGGACAAGCTTTACGTCAAGATGGAGGAAGGAAAATCAGATTTAAAGTGGCAGGTGAAGGGTGGTTACTAGTTTAGGCTCTGGACTGAGAAAGACTTGGGGTTGGATCCCACTCTACTGTTTATTCACCCTGTGTTCTTTAAAAAGTGAAAAAAAAAAAAAACTACTTAGCATCAGGTTTCTCATCTCCTAAATGAAAACTCAGATACGGTTATGAAGATTAAGAAAGACAAGCTGTGTCAAGTGTTTATTTGGTGAGCCCTCAATTGAGGATAGTTATTATGAGCAGTGCAAATACTGAATAAATATTGAAATAAAGTGAAAAAAAACAAGCAAATTCGCTGACCAATGGGTTATCACTTTTGCAGCAATTCTGAGCTTTGCCATAAGTAACCCCAGAAGTCCCCACAAATGTTAGAAATGTATACCATAAGGTAGGTCTTAGGGATTCTTCAAAATTCAGATTTATTTATTTTCAGTGTTTTTTTCTAACATACTTCTGACTGCTTCATGTTTTTTGCTACTGGCAATAAATTCCCTAGTTTTTATGCTGTCATAAAATACTAAACTGTTTTGTTCAGTAGTTCTCTTTTTTAAGTTAATGCACTTTCAGCTTGTTTGTAAGAGTATTTCTATCAATATTTGAAACTAAGTTAGAGCTTGTGAAAATATTTTCTCTAAAATGTTTTAATTTACAAAGTCAAGAAATAAATTGACACATTTTGATCAAGATTGGATCAAGAAATATCACCTTTCCCCAATATATATTAGTTTTCACCTTATTTTCGTCTATTATGAAATTTATGGGCTCAAAAAGAGCATGCATTTTGAAGTTACTAGTAAGAAACCATTCTCAGTTTGGTTTGAGGAGTAATCTGAACATAGAACATAACTGCATAAAAAATAATGCTTCTGCAGTGGTATACATAAAAAGGAAAGATTTGTAAGAAGGAGAAAGGAGATTGGAAAATTCATCTTGTTAAGACCATGAGCAATATAAAAAACAGGAAAAGCTGCATTCATTTCTAAATTGTGGAACACTTTTCATTGCAATAGATAGAAAATCAGGCTCAAATTGGCTTAAGCAAAGAAAAAAAAGAATTTATTAATTTATTAGCTCATATATCCTGAAAAGTCCCAGAGACTGGTCATGCTTCATGCTTCATATAATCAGACCTCAATTTCTCTCTCTTTCAGTCTTGCTATC